>NC_044198.1:1180519-1280800 GCF_900880675.1 Sparus aurata
TTGTTTTCATGATGTCGGTGGAGGGGTTAGCTTAATTGCCGAATGTTTAGCTAGTGTTTGCTTTAGGAAAGGGCTAATTATAGCAGGTCCAGCACGTTGACATTTGCGAGGGAGGGTGTGTTGTTGGGCAGAAGTCTGTCATGTCTGCTTTATCCTCGTCCAGTGGAGCTGCTGGTCCATCATAGACCTTCTCTGATGTTCAATATTTGCCACATAACATTACTTTGGAATTATTTTTTATGATTAATTTATAATTTTTTGTGTTCATTTATTATGGACTATTGCGACAGTGGATTATTGCTCTGAGTGGATTATTGTTAACTCTACTGAGTTAGTTGCGTCTTTCTCTTCCCCAATATTCGAATATTTATTGTGACGATATAATTTGAACAAATTTGCCTACAGTTTAGTTAGGTTTTTGATGTATTCCTTTGTTGTATTTAAAATAATTATAATAACACAAATTGAAGTAAATATTAAGTAAACTATACTATATAGGACCATTAGTTCTGCCCACTCAGAACAACTCAGAAGAGGTAAAGATCATTTAAACAACACAAAGACTGAGCTGCAAAACTGACCCAAACCAATAGAAACAAAGAGAAAGGGAGAAGAAAACCAGACAGCAGACACAAAAAATAAAAAACAGCAGGCAGATCAGTAGGTCTGTCTTCTGCAGAGCAGAGATGTGGTAGCAGAGGGAGAAAGTGAACAAGCCTTGAGCTTTTTCAGTCGAAACAGAGAGAGACACAAATATCAACAGTGCAGACCCTGCAGGGCTTTAGATTTAACAAATCCAAATAACCAATACCACAATGTATGCAAGAGGTCACCCTTTGATTTAGTTTTTCACACACACACACACACACACACACACACACACACACACATACACACACACTTTTATTTACGTTATTCAACCAGGATGTATCTTTACAAACATGTTAGAAATCAAGCAATGGGACTATTATCGTTTCAACAGTTTGATATTGATCAATGTACATTTAACTCTAACCCTGAGCCCGGAGGATAAATCATACACCTTATCTCATCTCATTTTCTTCCGCTTATCCGTGAGTGTCGGGGGGGATGTTGCCTTTTTTCTAAGGGGTTGCAGGATTTCTGGAGCCTATCCCAGTGTCTCTATGGGCGAAGGCAGGGTACACCCTGGATGAGTCGCAGCTCATCGCAGGACCTATACATATAAATATATATCATACATTTTCCCTCTTAATTGGTCATTGCATTTATCTAAAGGCATTAATGTTTATTTGTAAAAAAAAATATTTACTAACCAGAATTTTGAACATCAGCTTGAATATAAATTTACATTTAGATTTAGAGTTAAAAGAAAAAAAAAAATTTAAAGAATATTCAGAACATGCATCAGAACCATCAGCTGTGCTTGTTAGATGGTTGTATGAATTCAGAAACAACTCTCCACACACAACTTTCAGCCCATCCTCATCAGAAAAACAACCAAGCAAGTCAATTTAAAAGTAGCCTGTAATGAGTGGGGAGTCACTGGCAATCGACCTGTTTGATATGACGATGTGTTGCACCATTAGAATGTTGGAATTGGAGGGTTGATTGCAAAAAGTCACGAAACAGACAATCCAACACACACACCCACTAACACTAGGCGCAAAAAAAAAAATAACTAACCCTTTTTCTCTAGCTCCCACTTTTCATTCTCTACAAGACTATTCTGTCACTTTCATGTGAAGAACTGAGTGCAACACTGTGAATATCTTCCAGGAGGGGACATCTGAAAATGTGTGCTGTTATACACATGTTAAAATGATAACACACCTTCCTCTACATGCCAGCTCTTAGTGTGTCACAACTATATCACACACTGAGCCAAAACGTGGCGATACTTACCTGTGGCTCGGGTGCAGTTGCTGGGTCCCGTATGGTTGGGACTAATCCTTTTACGAGGGTCAGTGTCGAGGCAAAGTCAGTTTTGTACTGACCCTTGTTACTGAAGCAGTCCGACATGAGGTGATTAGCACACACATACAAACTAACAGGAAGCATAGCCAGCACATTGTCGTTAAAAATGAAACGCAACCACTGTCTCTTCTGTTGTTCTGTAGCTGGGACAGAGTATAGGCACTTATGATGATTTATTTGACCAACAACCAAGCAATTTGATTGTCTAGCTCTGAGCGACGACACTGCAGAACACTGCTAGCTTACCACTGGACACACTGAACTTTAACTCAGGGATGAACGCCCCACTCTCGGATATCTCCTATCATCTTACAGAGGAGGCCAGCCTATGAATCTCCTTTCATCATGTAGCAACAGGAGCTGAATCTGAACAGCCTGTAGAAGCACCGTTTTACCAGTGGGTGGGCAGCAGAGACCATGCAGGACTTGTTTGCTCTCCTCATTCTGGGAGTTGGTAGGCTAGGGCCAGTTTATATAAAATGCCTTGCAAAAGTATTCACCCCCTTGAACTTTTCCACATTTTGACACATTTTAACCACAAATGTAAATGCAATTTATTGGGATTTTATGTGATAGACCAACACAAAGTGGTACATAATTGTGAAGTGGAAGGAACATTTTAATTTAAAAAAAACAAAAAAAAACAGAAAAGTGTGGTATGCAAAAGTATTCGCCCCCCTGGGTCAATACTTTGTAGAACCACCTTTTGCTGCAATGACAGCTGCAAGTCCTTTGGGGTAAGTCTCTACCAGCGATGCACATATAGAGACTGAAATATGTGCCCATTCTTCCTTGCAAAATAGCTCAATCTTAGTCTGATTGGATGGAGAGTGTCTGTGAACAGCAATTGTCAAGTCTTGCCAGAGATTCTTAAGTTGACTTAGGTCTGGACTTTGACTGGGCCATTCTAACACATGAATATGCTTTGATCTAAACCATTCCATTGTAGCTCTAGCTGTATGTTTAGACTCGTTGTCCTGCTGGAAGGTGAACCTCCGCCCCAGTCTCAAGTCTTTTGCAGACTCTTAACAGGTTTTCTTCCAAGATTGTCCTGTATTTGGCTCCATCCATTTCCCATCAATTCAGACCAGCTTCCCTGTCCCTGCTGAAGAAAAGCATCCCCACAGCATAAGCACTACCACGTTAGGACTGGTCACCAATTAAGGTAGCCTTGTGAGTTATCTGGCTGCAGGGATTGTTGGTGGTTGGGCCCAACACTTGGGTAAAGACTAAAATATTTCTATGGATGGATTGCCATTGTGTACACACATTTATGTTCTCCGGAGGATGAATCCCAGTGGCTCCCAGTGAATTTTGACTTTAGTGCCACCATGAGGCTAAGTTTGTGGTTTATTGTAGTATCTTTCTATTCTTATTATTATTGTTAAATGGACATTTTAGCATTTCACTTTGTTAGCAAGTTAGCATCCCAACGTTTTAGCCTGCAGTTGTTAGTATTTAGCTCAAATTGTAGCTGTATTTGCTGCTGGAAATGCTTTTGCAAAGAATTAAATCAGTTAAAGGAGTTGCTTAGGGATAGTAAGTTACGTACGTGTGTTGCTAGGCTGTGAGTCCATTGGAATCATAATTTTGCCTCGTGTCCCCCTCCTGGCAGCCAGGGACCGCTCCAGAGTGGAAATACTGTTGGATGCCTCGTCACCATCAGCACCTGGAACATCAAAACATACAAACTTCAAAACAGGGATTTAAACATCTCTGTTCTTTATTTAAGCTCTGAAGATGAAATTAAATAAATGTGTTTTTTTATTTTTATCTATGATCAATCGAGATTCATTATAGCTAGAGTTAGCACATTTGAGATGGATGTGATGTGAAACAGTTAAATAACAAACTAATACAATTTAGTTGTGAGATTCTGATTTTGTCACAGATCAATGGAGAGATGATAATCGTAACATGAAAACTGCATCGATAAAAAGACACCGAGACACAAATCAAAATTGATCAATAAAGCAAACAACATTTGCTTTTAATTACACTGAGTTATTGCAACATTTTAAATAAGTATCAAAAAGTAAATACATTAAAGTATAATGGTTGTTTATAAGATTATACATCCTATATTATACATTATATGTAACCATTCAAATAACAAATAAGTGGACGAATAAATGACTGAATCATCATCCATTCTGTACCTGAGTGGCTGCTCTTGCTGCCCATCTGGTTCTCTGACTGGCTGTGTGCAACTTGAGGGAGGTCCTGGCACGACTGGATGGGTGAATCATGTCCGGACGGGGCGACACTGGGAGCCTTCTCCATGTTCTTCATTTCCATCTCCTCATGATGGATCCAGAGGTCAGGAGGCCGCAGGTCCTTCTGGCTGCCCTTCCTCTTACTGGCACTGTGGCTTGCTCTCTTCCTACACAGGTGAGAAGGTCAGAGGGAAGGCAGACGTGAAGAACACACTGCAGGGCTGAGTGAACCATGGGAGACATACTGTCATACTAGTCATGTTGCTGGGAGACCCTCGAAATCCCAGCAGAGCATTGACACACCTGTCCCAGAGTCCTGCACGGGTCTTATTTTGCCAACCCGCACCCGCCCGTACCCGTCGTACTTAAAACCGCATCCGATCCGTTTCCCGACAGTAGCACAAATTACATTCCGCACCCGAGCCGACCCGCTATAAATTGATACCGACGCCCGACCCGCACCCGAAGCAAAATTAGACTTACGCAATTTTTAAAAATGAAAGTAAGCCAGCGTGGGGAATGGGAGTTCTGGGAGGGCGCAAGCACGCATGAATGAGCTCATATTAAATATACCGTATTGACCCGAATATAGGACGACCCTGATTATAACACGACCCCTCTTTTCAAGACTAATCTTCAGAAAATAACTCTGATAACCAAAATTAGTTTCTCAATAACAAACTCACATACCCTCCTGTCAATCTCTTGGAAGCGGCCGCTTAGAGGACCACGATAAGCTTTTCTCTTACTGTTAGCGTTTTCAGACGATCTTTTTGGACCCGCCATCTTCGGACGTTACACTCCGTAACTCCATATTTCTTGGCTGGCTGACAGTTGTTTGGCGCCTCCGCTGCATTGATCACCATTATCTTAAAATTAGCATCATAGCTCCGCCTCAGATGTCTGTTAACTTGCCCCACTTTTGATCCATTTGCTCCGTAAAATCACAGCGTCTCTCCATTTTTCATCTCCTGTCACTTCTTCTCCGCTGTGATTGACAGATAACCCCAGCCACAGTGTCAGTGATGTCTCTACAATAAGCTGGCGCCCTCTGCTGTTGCGGTCGTGTAGCGACCCAGACAACTATCAGCATGTGTCAACGGTTAGACCCCGATAATAAGAAGACCGTCACGACCCCACTTTTTCCACATAATTTTCATCGAAAAAACCTATCAATACGGTACATGCTTATCATTTTGAAATGCAGGCATATTTTTGTAGATGTGTCGCTGATGATTTTTTTTTTTTTTGCACCCTGACGCCATGAAAATGACAATCGCAAAACCCGACCCGCGCTCTCTAGGCGTCCGACCCGATCCACCCCCGTGTCCGACACAGGACTTTATTTTTCACCCGTTTCATCCAAATTGTGCGGGTCACCCGTCGGGTACCCGCGGGTACCCGAACCCGTGCAGGACTATGACCTGTCCATCTGTGACATAGCAGTAATTTGCATCCATCATAAAAGCATTTGCCTTTCTGATGTACGCTGCAACAAGGAAGACTATAAGACAGTCATGTAGAAGGAAGCAGACAAAAAACAGAAGGATTATATACAGACGAGAAGGACAACAATGAGGATTCCTCAGTCAACCTGTTATACCAATAGAAGCCTATTAGACTTGAATATGTTTTGTTTTATTATAAACTGCATTATAAAATACACTGCTAAACTGCATCAACTGAAATCTGGCAGGCTGGTTAAAAATCAGTTTTGACTTAAAGCCCCTGTACAGAGTTTTTAACTGGATATGCAAAAGTCTCTGGTTTCTGCTGATGTGTCTCTGTTACCTACAACAGCAAATGAGCCCATCAGCGTGAAGATACGCTATTTCTAAGTAGTCTAATTCTATACCTCTGAAAGGCCTTGGTCGGGTCGGACCACTGACGAAACGATTTACGGCAGTCAGACCGGAACTGACGACATTCAGGATACGGCATAGCTGTTTTGTTGCTACGCTAGCCAGTGCTAACCGAGCTAAAACTTTTGTCATGGCCGATAATGAGACAAAGAAAAGAAAAAGAATTCGAACCGAAGACCAACGAAAGGCCAAGAGGGAATCCGATCGAGCTAGGGCTAAACACGGATAAACACTGGCGATTCCTTCCAGAGATGGAGAGAGTTGCGGGGCTTGAAGGGAGGGTCGGATCCAGAATTCGCCCGATTCCTCCTAGACAGGTTTGTAAATTTTATCTAATTTATGAAATGTAATGCGGGACGTAGTTTACAGAAATACATGAATTTATGTTGTTACAACAAAGCTGGCTAACGTTACCACTAGATTAGCTCTAGATACTACACTCGTGAAAGCGACAACAAACGTCTTAGATCACGCATCCATTTCAGCTGTGTGTATGCTTCAGCCCAGCCGACCTGCAACGATGCATCGGTAATATCCTCTGTCATTATAAATGATTCAGTTTCTTACTTAGAACAAAACATCCATCACAATCACTGTGACTTTGCTGTAACGCTAGCTCTGTAGCACCGTGGGTAATATTTATAGCTGGGAAATTGCAGCGCAACAGCAGCATTACTTTGTTTCACCGGCGGCATATTATATTAAGTAGAAATACAAATAGACACATTACCTCGTCCATATGCACGCTGCAGATAGCTGCTAAAAAAAAAAAAAAAAAAAAAAATTTTCAAAGCAAGTCCCGTCGTCTTTCCGACGTTTCCAAAACAAATCTACACGCGCCAGCCAGACAAACGTCTGCACGACAGTGGGCGCTAGAGCTCATGGGAAATGCAGTGTTCATTCCTGCAAAACACTACCGCTTTCGTCCAGCAGGGCCGCCAAAATCAACACTAAATGAAAAGTCTGTACAGGGGCTTTAATGTCATGAACTGTATAATAAAAAACATTATGATGGATTAAACAGACTGACACCTCTCAAACTAGATTATGATATAATACAGACTAAAACAAAATGAACTGGATTTTTTTTCCTTTGGCTGTAACTACAATCTGCTGTCAGCTAGTTAGCTCAGTTAGCCTTGCAGCTGGCATTGTATTAGCTCACAAGAATCCAACAAGGGTCAGCAAGAAAGGACCATTTGAGACTTGATTTCCCTGAAAAACAGCCATGATGGCTTGTTAACCATCTGCCTTGTAATCCTGACAGCTGTTTCCTGCCATCACATGGATGAATGAAATGTCTTACTTCCTCTGCGCGGCGGAGGAGCGCCGGGTGCAAATGAGTGCCACGATGACGACTACAACAACGGTGATAGCTCCCACAGAGACCACAATGATGACTAGGAGGTTACTGTTCTTCTGAGGCGTGGCGCTGCCGTGAGGTGGACGCATCTGTCCGATGGGAGACTCTGAAAAACATAGAAAATACAGTTGAAAAAACATGGGTTTTATCTTATCTGAATTAATGGTTGGTTATTTTTAATTTTCATGTCATGTCAAGTCAACATTTTGTATGCAATTTTTATATTTGAAATGTACAATTTCTGCCAATCTTGACATAACATAACATGACATTTCCATTCACATTTAAACCCCGTTTTGAAACATTGAAACCTTAAATATAATTCTAGCTTGTAATGATACGTCACATTTCAATTTCAGATTATCACAGTATTATGCTTATATATGTATGTGTATATATATATATATATATATATATATATATATATATATATATATATACATATATATATACATATATATATACATATATATATATATATAGAGAGAGATAGGAGAGAGATAGAGACAGAGATAGATAGATAATAATAGATAGAGAAGATAAAATATATATACATTATATATAGATATACTACATATTATATATATATAATATATATATATATAATATTATATATATATATATATATATCATATCTAATATATATAATATATATGTATATATATAATATGTATATATATAATATATTATATACTTATATATCTATATATATATATATATATAAGCCTGCAGAGTGAAACCCAAACTGGTTTTCCCTGAACTGACAACACAGACGTGCTGCTGAACCAATCGATAGACAGACAGAGAGAGAGACAGAGAGAGGTGTAAAGGGAGAAAAGGGAATCGATGACACGCTCTGTTATTCATTAACTCGACCTTGGAGCAGAGAAAAAAAAATAAAAGGAAACACGGGAGGAGTCTGGATGGAGGTGGGAGATGGCGTTAAAGAGAATAAATGAGAGAAGGAATGAAGAAAGAGAAGTCAAAGAGGAGAAATAGGGAAATAAATATGATAGTTAGGGGTAAGAGAAAAGGGCACACTGGTGGGTGGAAGAAAGGACAGGGGAGGAAAGAAAGATTAGGGAAAATGGATGGGAGAGAGGCACTTTACTTCTTATACCCTCTATCAGTGAAATCCACAATCAATCACATCATCACAGAGACCATAACATCACTGTTTTTACTTTTCTTGTTTTAAATTAGATGTCATCATCTTCTCCCTTTTTCTTTTTAAAACAATATTTAAATAATAATCATTCTAAATTAACACCAGTAATGACATCCAATTATTATAAGCACGTCACCTGATGAAAATATTTTACACCTTGTTAAGTAATTCTCTTATCAAATCTCCTGCATCTAGTAATTCATAGCGTTAACAGTTGCTGTTGTATGACTCATCAGATTAGTTCTTACAAAAGAAAATGTCATTTTTAGGTCACATTCTAAGTGTTTAACCCACACTGTGATTAAATCAGAGGCCATCAGCAGCTCTGTCAATTTAAAATCAACATAATATCAACAAATCAACACATGAGGGACAGGAAGTGTGGAAATTCAGGAAGATCCAGATACCTCTGCTGAGGCCAAATTGTCAAAACTAAGCAACCCTACCTTCAAGCCTTTGTGTGTACTCTATCACTCTTAAAATATCTCCATCTATCTATCGATGACTAAGGAAATACGTTAACACTATGATTGATCAACTTTGTTTATTAAATGTCTTACAACTATTTAAAAGTAACATAGAAGCTTATTAATTCATCATTATTTTTTCTCATTTAAGGCTGAGACATTTTAAGCCCTAATTTAAGTGGTATGGGGCTCTCGTCTCTGAAAACAGCCAACTTCACCTCCTAAAATGAGGAGAGAATGAGACAACTTAAGTAATTATGTACATTTTTGTACAGCAGAAGCCAAACAGTGCTGTACCTAGCCCTCCAATTTGCTCAGATATTGTCAGTGGCTGAATCAGTGAGTACTGTACAGCCTGTAAATGTAGAGATGAACACAGTCGTGACCTGAGGGAAAGAGTCCGAGATTTATCTTCTCTGTAAAAAACATTTTAAGCAGGAGGAAGATCTGCAACATAAAGGATGGTACCAGGTTAAAGATGAAATAGGGTGAGGCTGATGAGCGAGCTTCGCCCTTGCCGACCTGCCATAAAGACAGAGGTGAATGGAGGTCGGAGAAGAAAGACTTATGATTGGCTCCAGCAGCAGCAACAACGCAGACAGTCCATCTTCCAACACACACACGCACACACACACACACACGTCAGTTACTTTGTAACGTGTTACACCCAACACTGGATGACAGTTACAGTTATGAACATGATTTGTATGTAGGGGCAAATATTTTAGCTTTAGCAGTACTTTTAGGGTCATCAGTACCTGCTGTATTAGCATTAGCATACTGTGTAACAGCATATTTCCGTTAGCATAAGTGTAGTATAGTAGGGCTGCAACGATTAGTTGACGTAATCGATTACGTCGACAATAAAAATTTGTCGGCACGAAATTTGTGCGTCGACGCGTCGTGTTTATTATTGTTATTATTATTTATCATCATTTGAAAAAAAAATAAATAAAAGATTTGAGCTGGAGCAAATCGCTTTAGCACCGCTACTAGAATGCGCACCACAGTGTAGCACAGAAGAAGAAGACGGTTCCGCAGAAGAAGAAGAATATGAACGATGGCGGAACATGTTGAGGAGAGCAGGAAAGCGAAACCAAACACGTCCAAAGTTTGGGAACATTTTCGGGCGGTAACCTCACATCTTCTATATATGACATTAAATGTACGTGTGACTCTGTAGTAGAGTTCAGATCGAGCCCAAAAACATCAAACCCGACCCGACTCTGTGCACGTTGAGTCATGGCCCGGCCCGGCCCAGCCCGGCCTCAGTAACGACCAGGCGCGTAGGCAGGAGTGGGCCTGGCCGGGCCAGTGCCGCCCACATGAATCACTGGCCCGCCCATCCACTTGTTTCCCATTTCTTTTAAAAATACATTTTAGAAAGAGACCAATTATGCTCATCAGGGAATTTTAATTCGACATATTCTACTGTAAATATCTTATATTTCTTTCTAAAAAAAAAAAAAAACAAAAAAAAAAAACAACGATGTTTCACCAGAGCACAACTCGCTGTCGTTGCCATGGTAACAGTTACGCGCGTGACGTGCAGCGAGCGGGGCAAAAAGCCTAGCAACTATGGTCAGTTAGCTAGCGGACTTTTGACTCCAGTCGATGGCTAGGAAAATGATGAAACAAAGTACTTTAATGTCATATTTTAAACGACCCAGACTTGAAGAAGATGACACACCACTGCCTCCCACAGAGCCCGGTTTTACAGACTCTGCCTGCAATACGGTTCGCCCACCAAGCCTGGTCGCCTGCTCCCCACCACCAGTGCTCTCTCCCGGCCAGCCTGACGTGGCTTTGCCTACTGATTTATCAGCAATTGAGGAACCACCTTCACAGCCACATCTGAAGGAATTTCCCTGCACAGTTAAAAATGGAAAATCACGGTGTTTCTCATCCAAGTGGTATGGAGAGTTTTCTTGGTTGGAATACAGTGTGAAAACGAACTCGCTTTTCTGTAAAATGTGCAGACATTTTGCCGGCGGAGCTGACGGCCCATTTGTCAGAGAAGGGTTTGTAGACTGGAAACATCTGCGTCAGGCATGCGAGAAGCACCAGCAGAGCAAGCCTCACTCCCTTTCACTTGAGAAATTTCAAAACTACAGGGCTAATCAAAGTTCAGGCCGGGGAAATGTGCTAAACCAAATGAACCGTGATGCCATGGACTATCTGTTCATTGAGAGGAATCGAGACCATCTAAAAGTCGTTTTGGATATTGTACTGCTTTGTGCCAAGCAGGACATCCCCCTAAGAGGTCACAGGGAGGATGCGGATGCGCTTAATAGAGGAAACTTCCTTGAGCTGTTCAAGTTCATGTGCAAATATGACCCACAGATCCAAAGTCGTCTGGAGCAGCTGCCCAGAAACGGAACTTTGATGAGCCCCGATGTTCAAAATGAGCTGCTCGAGTCAGCTGCTTCTTTGTTGTTGCGCAAGATCAAAGCAGAAATACGTGAACCGGGCACCTATTACGCCCTCATGGCAGACGAATACAAGGACGAGTCAAAACGTGAACTTGTAGCTGTTTGTGTGAGATACATTAACGGAGGAAAAATAAAAGAACGGGCAATTGGATTTGTGGACACAAATGACATGAGCGCAGTTGCTATTGCAGAGAAAATACTGGAGGTGATTGAACCACTACAACTTGACCCATCTCTGTGTGTTGGCTTCAGCTTTGACGGGGCCTCCGTTATGTCAGGAAACAAGGGAGGTGTGCATGTTATTTTAAAACAAACGTTTCCTCAGGCTGTGTATGTCCAATGTAATTCTCACAGACTGAATTTGGTGCTGTGTGCAACATCAAAGGTGTCCGGACATGTCAGCGCATTTTTTGATACAGTGAACAATATACATAGTTTCATGACAGGCAGCAGCAGACACGCACGGTTTGTTGAGGTGCAAAAGGAGCTCCATCCAGACCGCCCATTCTTGGAACTTCAGCGGTCCGTGGACACGCGCTGGAGTTCCAAATCTGGAGCAGTGAGCAAAATTCTAACTCTGCTGGACGTCATATTAGAAGTACTAGCTGAATATAGTGAAAGCAGCGGCCAAACGCAGGCCGAGGCGCAGTCCCTGCTCCTGCAAATACAAACTAAAAAGTTTGTATTCCTACTCGTCACGTTCGGGAAATTATTTCAGACGAGTGACTTTGCTATTTGGGGATTACAAAGCCCGACACTGTGTGTCACTGAGTGCATCGACCTCATTGAGGGACTAAAAGAGAACTTTGCTCAATTCAGACACGATTCAAAATGTGGATATGAAGCTGTGATGAAGCTGACTGAAGAGCTGATGAGCAAATACGACATCATGAGCTGGGACATAACTTCTGGGAACAGAAAAAGGAGACTTCCTGCGAGGCTCACGGAATCCGTGGTCACGACAAGCCTGGGAAAAGCAACGAGTGTCAAAAATGATGATGACCTGCGACACCTCTGGAACGATATCCTCGACAGAGAACTGACAGAGTTGAACACTCGTTTCCAAGAGGACCAGTATGGGATCATGAGGACAGCAGCCACGTTTCTCCCACACTCAAAGACATTTGCTCAGACAGAGTCCATGCGCACCACATGTGATCACTATCACATCTCAGTTGAGGATGCTGAATTAACGGTATTCATTGAGCAATTGCGCCGGAAAGTTGCCAACGGGCTGGAATTTCCATCCCTCATGGAAGTGTTGGACATATGTGCGCCTGACATTTTCCCTAACCTCAGTAAACTACTGCGAGCCATCATCACACTTCCCATGACGTCTTGTAGCGTTGAGAGACTGTTCTCCACTGCAGGTCGGATTAAAACGCACCTCAGAGCATCCATGAGTACCACCCGTCTCAACAACCTGTCAATTTTGTCCTTTGAAAAGGAACTCTGTGACACTTTGGACTATGACGAGATCATCTCTATATTCAATGCAAGACCCAGGCGTTTGCGCCTTGTTTTGTAGGCCATAAAAACAGCAAAGGTAGGCCTGCTTCATATTTGCCTGTGATAGCTGAGTGTTTGATTATTTTCTTTCTTATTTTTTTTATTTTTTTACTGCTGATCTGTGAGCTGTCCATGGTGCTTAAGATTTAAGTCTGACAGTATGTTTAAGTGTTTTATAGGCCATGAAAACAACAAAGGTAGACCTGTTGTTATAGCACTGCTTCATATTTGCCTGTGACGTGAAGAGATTGCTTTGCTTTAAATAACATGAATTTTGTAGTAGCCACATGCTGTTAATAGGCTACAATGTTCCAGTGTGAGTTGCTCTTTTTTCATTAATACCAGAATTCATTAGATTTGATGGGTTTGGTAGAAATTAAGGAGTGTGTTATTTCGTAATTCAAGTGATGTTTAGCTGGGTGTTGTTTTTTTTTTAACTGTTCATCAGTGAGCTGTCCATGGTGTTTAAGATTTAAGCATGATGAATTGTGTGTGATACAGTATGTTTAAGTGTTTTGGTAGGCCTGTTGTTAGCACTGCTTCATATATTCTGTGATGTGAAGAGTGTCTTGTAGCCAGTTAGTAATTTTTCTTTTTTTATTACTGATTGGTGAACTGTGCCTGGTACTTCAGATTTAAGTCTGATGTATCTTGTTGTAGGTTTAAGTGTCCACTGCTGTTTGGTTCATGTTTATTTGCCAACTTTGTGCAATAAAGTGGTTAACAGTGCTGTGCGCTGTAAATTAAATACACTGTCCTTTTTTCTGAGAAAAGATGGCCCATCCAATTTTGTACTGGCCCACCCAAGATAAAAATTCTGCCTACGCCACTGTTGTATATTAGCCATTTAATAAAATGTTTTTTAAAGAATTCTTATAAATCATTGTTTTATTGCTTAGTTTTCATTAAATATAAGAAAGTAGGGATAAGTAGTTGACTTGACATGACACCGTGCATTTGCATGGTTGAAATCTCCGGCGACAATATTCAGTTGTCTGGGTGTTTGTTTTCAAGATCACTAATGTACAGTGAGGCTAATGCTTCCTTAGCATTAGCACTGGGAAGAATGTAAACAGCTACAATGTGCAGCTAGGAGAGCTCTCTGGGTAAATAAAAGGGTTTACATCTCACAACCGCATATTTAAGCAATATTACCCTCGAGGGTGTGCTTTAACGTCATTTGAGCACTTCAGTGCTGCTTGCATCACTGTCGTGCTCAAATGATGTTAAAGCACACCCTCGAGAGTAATATTGCGATTACACAACTAATACCAACAAAAATAAAATGTATAATAAAAATATATCCATGTTGATGGACATTTACTCTGAAATTTTAAAGGTGTTTGCGAGTGTGCGTCGCGTTTCCATGGAAACACATGGGGTCTGACTAATAACTGAAACAAAATCAGTCACGTCAGTAGACTCATATGTGTAATGGAACGTAGTTTACCACTCCAGCAAATAATCCAACCCTTAGTAACGACCTAGCAACAGAAAGGATTTTCTAGTCCCAGATGAGTCAACTCTGAACTGACGTTAATGTTTTATTGTGGTCTCGGAATTTCCCGAACTAAATCAATACTGCACAGATAAACAGAAAATGCTTATTTTTATCGCCCAAGTTATAACAAAGATGTTGATTTTTTTTTCTTTTATATTTTTTACAAAACGTTTTCACCACGGTCACAATAGTGTCTCTCACACTGAAGGGAAAATAAATAATAGCTGGGGCATTTATTTGTTTCAGTCGCTGAACAGACCAGACATTTATTTGGGACCAGGCGGCAATTTGGGACAGGCGTTTAATTCCCTCCTCTCAAAAATCCGGGATGAAAATGTCACAAATTTATCCAGCTTCTTGGTGAATTCTCTGGCATCCGTCTGCAAGTGAAGTTGTTGCGGCGGAGGAAATTATTCAGCCAACCAGCACTCAAAGATAACTCCTCATCCCTGCTGTCACTCACGGTGGCGTACATTTGTTTCGCCGTCGCCCTGATCATTTTGCGGGACACTCTCTCATGGTGTGCCCGTTTGCTGATAACTAATTCCCGCATGTTTATCTCAGGCTCCTCGCTAGCCTTCTTCCTCCTTCCACCAGGCAGCCTGGTCCTGTTGCTGTCCTCCTCGGACAGCTCCGTTTTATTTTTAAAGATTTTTTTGGCATAGACACCTTTATTAAGCAGTAGACAGACAGGAAATATGGGAGAGAGAGGGGGATGTGACATGCAGCAAAGGACCTCCGGCCGGAATCGAACCGGGGTCGGCTGTGTATATGGCATGCGCTCTAACCACTCGACCACCTGCGCACCCAGCTCCGTTTTATTTTATCGCCAATCTCTCCCTCTCTTGGGGTCGACAGAGAAACATCTAGCGGCTGCTTCTCCCGACTTTTCCTCTGCGTATTTTACGGCAGAAAGTTTGAATTTCAAGCCGTACTTTTTATTTTTTTTTTGCTCCAGCTCTGACAGTTACTATGTTGCCATGGAGATGGATACACTATTGTCACAGACTTGGCGGAGTAATATTTTAAGTAATGAGTCAGGCGTGCTGTCACGCTGATTTGAGCACAGTCAAAATGTCTTGTTGACCAATCAGATTGCTTGGTTGGAACTACTTGTTGTATAATCCACCAACGATGAACAGGACTTGGAGACTTGGACAGAGTTATTGCACCAGTCCATGTTGATTTAAACACACAGCCCTCCACCTTGGATTTTGCTGCACAGTGTTAGATCTCTGTCAGTTCGATGCAAGGCTAGTCCATCTAGCTGAATGGTCGCATCCGGGACTCGGTCATTGAGCCATGTTTCTGTAAAAATATATGCACAGCAGTCCTTGGTGTCCTGTTGAGTGGTCCGCTGGAGTCTGATGTAATCCAGTTTATTTTCAAGGGAGCTAATGTTGGGGAGCAAGATGGACGGGAGAGCCGGCCGGCTAGCATTAGCTCTTAACATAGCACGGACACCTGCTCTCTTGCCCCTCTTCAGTCTTCTCTCACACCGCTTTCAGCGTCCTCTCACCCAACCCTTGCCGTTAGGCTCGCTCTCGCCATTTGTCTCTCCTCGCGAAGCAAGCCAAGAGCCTGTAGTCCATTCAGTATCTCTGTTGGTAACAGCGCCGGGCAGTGTTTAAGTCCCAGAAGTAGACTGTGATGGATGCCTTGTGGTCCTGCATCAGTGTGTTGCAGTTTTGGTTGGTTGGTTGGGTACTTTATTAATCCTTGACAGGAAATTGCTTCATTGCTCCTGTCATTATTAGTCACACATGCATACATACATAAATAATGTTAAACATGCATAAATAAGGTTAAAAAACATTCACCCTGTCCGTACAAGGGTCAAAAGTGCTCGTTAAAAAGTTTTTTGCAGCAGGGAGAAAGGACCTCCTGCTGCGCTCTGACTTGCACCTTGGCATGATCAGTCTTTCACTGAAGGTGCTCCTTTTGATCACCCCCAGTGCATTGAGTGGGTGAGAGGGGTTCCTCAAGATTGTCCTCATCTTAGACAGCATCCTGTCTTCTGCCACCTGCTGGACAGTGTCCAGTTTGGAGTTCACCACAGAACTGGCCTTTTTAATGATTGTGTCTACTCTGTTCCTATCTGCTGAGCTTGACCCTTCTCCCCAGCACGCCACCGCAAAGAAAAAAGCACTGGCCACTACTGAGTGGTAGACAGTGTGCAATAGGGTTTGACAGATGTTGAATGACCTCAGCCTTCTCAAGAAGTAGAGTCGACTTTGCCCTTTTTTGCACACTGTTTCCACATGAATTTGCCAATCCAACTTGTTGTCCAGCTGCACACGAGGTATCTGTGGCTGGACACAACTTCCACCTCTGCGCCCTGGATGCAAATTGGTGCAGGCGCAGGTTGGATCCTCCTCCTAAAGTCCACAACGATCTCCTTGGTCTTTGGGATGTTGAGATAAAGATGTTTTTTTCACTCCAGTCCACAAAGTCGTTGATAACACTTCTGTGCTCTTGGTCCTCGCCTCCCTTAATAAGACCAGTGATGACTGTGTCGTCAGAACATTTCTGGAGGAAGCATCCACTGGTGGTGTGTTTGAAGTGAGAGGGGATAACTCTGAGGAGATGATGTCCCAGATGTGGTGGTGGCGGCTGAGGAGCAGAAGTGATATGGGGCTGTCAAATCTATTGAAGAACATGTTCAGGTCATTGGCCAGGTTCTGATCACCGTCCAGAAGCGAGCCTCCTTTCTTCATGCCTGTGATGTTTCTCATACCAGCCCACACCTGCTTGCTACCTTCTCACTGCACAGTCTACAAACAGCTTGAATGTGGGCAGTCTTAGACAAAGAGACATGATTAAAATCACCAGAGATTAGGACGAAGGCCTCAGGGTATTTTGCCTGCAGTCTCGCGATAGTGGTGAGTATGACGTCACGGGCCACTTCCGCGATTGTAGATGGAGGGATGTAAACAACAGCAGCAACTCTCTTGGCAGATAATATGGTCTTAAACTCACTGCAAGAAGTTCAATATCCCTGTTGCAGATCCGTTCTTTGATGGAAGCGTGATTGGGATTACACCACCTGTTATTGACGAGCAGCATCAGCCCCCCTCCTTTCTTCTTGCTGCTTGCTTCGGTGTCCCTGTCAGCACGTATCATCCGAAAGTCGGTGAAGCTAGTCAGCGAGTCCGTGATGCTGTTTGTCAACCACGTCTCGGTCAGGCAGATGAAGCTGCTTTCCCAATACATCTTCTGGGTCCTTACCAGAGTTTCCAGCTCCTCTAACTTGTTGGTTAGGGAGCGAACATTACCCATTGTAATGGATGGTATCGCAGGTTTAAATGTCTCTCTCCATGCTCTCCCTTGCCGCCGCTTATTCCTCTTCACCACGGCCCCGATTCCCCGATGTCTTCCCTGTAAGATTTCCACAGGTATGTCATGTCAGACCCCGAATTTTGAACCCTGTGCCAGGTCAAGCAGTTCCTGACGGTTGTATGACAAGATCGGTAGCTCCATGCACAATATTCACTGCCCATATCCCCATTATTATGCTCATGATGGTAGTAATTCTTACAAACAGAATCAGCATCATCAGTGTTGTATCTTATAGATCTACCGCTCTCTGGGAACCGTTGAACCCTTAAAGATCTACCACACGCTGCAAACAATTATATCACTCTCGGCTGCATGCAACAGGCTACCGGTCCATCAGCGCCATGACAGTCGGCTAGTGTGGGCAGACAGTGTGGTCAGAACACACTGTCTAGCAGCCTCTTGAGTGCCGCAGGTACATTTAAGACACATTATACAATTCAAATACACATAAATAACACTGTTTTTTGCTCTCGGGGGGTCACAGCGAAAAGATCGCGCCGCTGCATTTACCATTTAGCATTTTGCCACATTTAGCATTAGTCTCAGTATTATGATAGCATGTATACCCCTTTATCATTAGCATGTGTACTATTAGCATTAATATAAGCCTTCACATGAGATACACGTTTAGCCTTCAGATATTATTATTATTATTATCATTATTATTATTATTATTATTGTTATTATTATTAATAGCATTACTATTACCAAAAGTTTTAATCATTACTCATAATATTACTTTTACTATTTAGAATCAGCATACAGCTAAACATATTTAGTATACAACCAATTACAATGTTTGTTTAGAATAACTGTGTAATTCCCTTGCTTTGCCAGATACTGGCAAATCAACACAGGAAAAGAAGGAGCAGCAGAAATTATATTTTTCATTGGATAATATATTATTATACTAATAATATGAAGACTGGCCTGTTTTAAAGTTTAGTTCCAGACTCAAATTATAAAAATATATATATATATATATTTCAATATGTGAGAATAAATTATAAAGTTTCTTATATTCTAACATTTTGTATGTATTACAAAAAATATTAATAATAAAATGATAATAATGTATTTTCATAATCATAACCAAATCTGAGTTTAATATTCTTACTCTTATCATTCTATTAAAAACTAGAAGCTTCTTCTGTGACTTTCCTACGTAAAACTATTTAAGTTACATATAACTTTGTTGTTGTTTAGGTCATTATATTAAGAACTACAAATAAAGAAATACAAACTAACAAAGATACAAAGATTTATATGCCATCATCCTCTCTAATCCTGTCCCCAACCCAAGTTAGGGCTATTATTTTCTTCAGTTTGTAAAAACACTGATTTATGTGGAGATAGTAAATCTAATTATTTTTTCCAGCCAGAGGCAATAAAACAACAAACAGGAAGTGATGCTAATGGACTGTAAATCAGTGAGCCACAGCTCCTCGTCGTGACGCTGCGAGTCCTTAAAGTGACTCATGACTGAGATGAGTGATCAAAGACAACAACTGTGTCAATGTGATACTGTGATGATGCTACAGAATATCTCTCACACACACACACACACACACACACACTCTCTCTCTCTCTCTCTCCCCCTCTCTCTCTCTTTCTCTCTCCCTCTCTCTCTCTGTATTGATTGGTCAGCTCAGCTCAGCTCCCAGGAAATGTGTTCTCATTACAGTATCAAGTCCAATAATTAACCAAAATGTAATTCTACTTTCTGACAGTCAGAGTCAGTCAAGCAGAAGAACAGTGTATGTGTGTTTCTGTGTCAGTGTGTAACCATTGACGCTGCTCCTGTCAATCAGGTTGGTGTCAGACGGCCAGTAGGCATGCTCTCCCCCTCGACCTGGAGTGAGAAGAATACAGAAAACGTCAGGAAGGAACAACCAAGAAAGAAAAGGGGTGTACACAGTAACCCTAACAATTATAAATATGGCATTTTGCAGCAGGAATAGAGGGATAAAACAGAGAGATTGGTTCCTTGTTAGGAAACAAATCATTTAGTTGGTGAATGCACATACATACAGTATATCTCATACATGTACTGTGTGTATAGTTTTCTCTGAGAGTGCATTAAGTCAAAATCTTCGCATTTTATTCTGAAAGGATACTAACATTTCCCCGGATATTTAAAATGCATTCACATCAGCCCCTTTCACACTGCCTTTTCAAGTTGGAAATATTATGCCGTTGGACCCGGTCGGCCCTTCCTACAGAGCCATTAGCGAACATGCCCCCTGAAAACACCATCTCTCTCCACAAAAGAGAGCCAGACCGGGTCTGCTATTCACTGATGATGATTATGTGAAGTAATCTAGAGCAAAAAACACATTTTTGGTACTTTTGGCAATCCATGGTGGGTCAGGATCTTAACCCAATATCAGACTCGATCATCCTGTATCACTAGAAATTTCATCCCACATAATCTTTAATCTTCATCTTCAATTTAAGATCACCAGATCTAGAATTTGCTGCATCATTGTTACCAGCCACATTTATACAGCTTAATGTTTTCATTCAGATCCCCTTGATCCCCTCCACGAGAAAGTAACTAAGATGTATCTCACAATGTTAAAGAAAATGAGAAAACAATTCCTAGATTTGTCCCTTAATCAAGAACAACCAAAAGTTAATGAGGTACATTCTGGGCTGAGACCCTTCCTCCATTCAAGTTTGTGGAAATCTGTTCAGTAGTTTTTGTGAAATCCTGCAGACAAAGTAAACAACCCAATAATCCTTACAACCACCTAACTGATGGACAAGGCAGAAAACATAACCTCTGTGGAGGAGATAATACCATCACCTAAAGAAACTAAGGATGACAAGACTGGAGTATGTACACTTATGCACAGGCCTCAGGCACACAGGGCTCCAAAATTTCCCAAATTCACAGTTTTCACATTTCATTTTATTCATCTGTAGTGTTGTGAAATAAATTGTTATTTTAGAATTGTGAAATCAGGATTTCTCCTTCATTATGATTGTACCATCAAAATCTATAATCATTGCATCCACACTCACTGAAACTTTCATTTATCAACTGGTGCCACTTGTAATGCTCTCCTTATCATGATCTGATTGGTTTAAGCTAGGGTGTGATTGACAGTGACTGATGGTTCATCCAATAACCTGCTAAGTGTTGTTTGAAAGTGCCGTCCCTTTTCCCCAGCTGTCTCATCTGTGCTACCACTATTTGTGTGGTATAAAACCTATGTACTATTAAATGAACTGAGTTAAATATCACATCATACTTTTAAATACATGTTTCAGGTTTCCCCCTTTTTTACAAGCAGGAGAGCTAGATACGTTTGGAGGATATTTAAAAAGAAAGTCAGAAGCATGCCAACATAGACGTTGCCAGAGAACAGACTGGACAACTGTTGACAGAGGTTTTCAGATTATAGTGCCAATAATTAATCTCATCTAAAGTTCTCTGCATCTCAAATTAATTCAAAGTACAACATGATGCATCATTCTGCCACATTTTATTGTTTCTTATTTCTTCACCTCCTATCATGCAGCAGAAACCAGTATGATTAAGGCCAAATTCAAAAATCTTTCTGAGAAACACACACACACACACACACACACACACACACACACACACACACACACACACACACACAGGCTGCTGGAAGTTAATGTACTTACACAGAGTTTTCAACTTTTTACTTTTACCTCCTTACATTGAGGAACAGGAAGTTGTGGGAGGGACGTAGGCAGATGAATGACAGGACAGTCGGTGTATAGACAACGATATTGAGAGTTGAGAGATGTGTGACATTTAGCGTGTCTGGAGTGCATAGTTAGTGTGTTATGTAGTGTTTGGTGTAGTGTGTTAAGTGTGTAGTGGAGTCAGTTTTTTGTTTAATGAGTCAAAACAATGAGAAGATGCTGAATGTGGAGCAGGCAGTGCAGCTCTTCATTCAGCTGGAGGGAGCTCAGGCAGACCTGAGCACTGCCTGCATTTAAATGTAAATAGTTACATATAACTTCGTACATTTTTTAAATGTATGCACATATTTAGCAAACAACAATTTATATTTGCATTATAAGTTAAAAAAAAAAGGTTTTTTAAACATATTTGTGGTTTTCACAGTAAAAAAATCTAACTTTTTCTACTCAGATTTTATGTTTTTTTTGTGATTTTAGGTTGACAGTATGTCAAAATGAAAAAAATAACTGTACAGTCACACGTGAGGTTGTGCTGAAAATAATGACACCAAGTAAATAGTTTTTAGGGTGAAATATAATAGCAAAATCAAAAATAGTCAAAAACGGCCAATTATACCCTGGAATATTGGATTTCACAACAAACCTAAATATCCCTGACGTCCCACCTTCAAACACAGCCTCATTTGGCCATCCATGAAAAAGCTTCTTAACCTCCCACTTTTCTATAGGAATACATATTTCGTACGGGCAAAGCACTAGTCCCCTTAAAGTTACGGTTTACTGCTGCTAATGAAAAAAATCAGAGAACAGAGCTTTCTTTTTATTTCACTCCCAGAAGAGAAATAATTTTTTGCTGAGCATTTAACAAACGACTTTCTGTCAGCTTGATGAGTCGGGCTTGTTTGCATTAAGTAAAAATAAATCAAATCAAGAAGAAAATGAGGCAACTTTTCATATTTTCCTTCCCTGTGAGGTTTTCATGTTACTGAATTCTCCAGACTGATATTTCAATCAACCAGGCTCAGGAAACTAACTGAAAGATTTCATTTAACTTGGAACATTACATATTTCAGTGGTTCAAAACCATTTATGTCTGAAACACCCCTTTACAGATAACCCTTTAGTACCCCTGCATCCACAAAACCTGTTATATTCCAAATAGATCCATTACTGTTCTCTCCTCATTTGGACTGTTTATTCATTACTTGAAGCTGTTTCATTTTCTCTGCTCACTGCCTAACTAGTTTAAAGCACTCTCAATTAATCCTATTTTTCCAAATTTACTGAGAATTCTAGGTAAAAATAACTGGATGAGTAACTTCAAATTTAGCATAGTGTAAAGTTATATAACATAACATAATTAGCTTTTCTCCAGACTGTAGAGCAATTAGCCAAAGAATATGGCAGTTTAACTTCAAACTTTCAATTATTAATCAATGCAATGTTTTGCAGTAATTTAAATATTACTATGTAATATGTTTCATGACATTTCTGCTTTTGATCAGCAAAATGACCTATCTACTATATACCTATGTACTCTATGTAGTTATCTCTGTGTTATCTCTGGTCGAAACACATTGGTGATTTGAAGGTGCGAGGGGAATTACATTAAAATAAGATATGAGAAATAAGACAGCAGGATGATGAAACATGACACAACAAATTACATAAACATGATTTGAAGATCTCAGACCAAAGGTTATTCAAGTGATTAAAATGTATGAAATTAAAAGATAATGTAAAGACGGATTTTGAAAGCAAGAAACTAAAGATAACTTGAATGATATGTATGTCCACACACAACCTGACGAGAACATAATCTCACACACACACACTTATACACACCCTCCCTACCTTGATCATTTGCCATCTTGTCTGGATGTTCCACTGAAAGAGCAACAGAGAGAGTGAGTCAGCAAACATGAAATATAAAACAAAGGAAAACACTGACAGAGGTCTTGATCTTCAGTCACACAGACACACAGACACAGACACACACACACACACACACACACACACACACACACACACACACATGCACGCACGAATGCACGCTCACAAAAAACACACTGACAAACCTTTGGCAGTTCTGAAGTGGATGGGCTCAGACAGTGGGCCAACTCCTTTGGCGTTCTTGGCCTGAATTCTGAAGTAATAAACCGTGTCGAGGTTCAGATCCACAACCTGATGGGTCAGCCGGTCACCACTTATCGCTTCCATCACCCAATCATCTATCGGCATGTTCTTATCCAGCGTGTAGTAAAGGATGTAACCTATTGGACAAGAAGTTATAAGATTAATAAGAGTTGAAATCATAAATATTCCAAATGCAGTTCAGATCTTTTAAAATAAAGCTATTACTTCTTTGCAATCTTTATTAGCCTGTTCTCATGCAGTTTGTGATAAAAATGCTACATGTGTCAAGCAAGAACATACATCTACAAGACATATACAACTAAAGATTGATTTACTAGGTTGAGTTTAGACTCTAAACCTAACCTGTTATTCCCAGTGTATTATCAGATCAAAGACTACATAACGACTAATCTTTGAAAATGTTTAATGTTATTATTACCATAGACAGATGGTGTAAGTTGTGAGAAATTTGAGAAATGGAATTACATCAGATAATGTTAGATCTTATACTTTGATATTGTTTTGTGTGCTTGTGTGTGTTTTGCTGTTAGCCCTGCAGAGAGCGTCTGATGCATCCACCAGGACGCTGCAGGAGCGGCAGAGCTCGTTAAAACTGACGGGTTTACAGCCAGGTTGATACCCAGAGGAAGACAGAGAGAGAACAATGGAAGAAAGCGTGTGTGTGTGTGTGTGTGTGCGCGTGTGTGTGTGTGTGTGTGTGTGTGTGCGTGCGTGTGTGTGTGTGTGTGTGTGTGTGTGTGTGGATACAAAGAGCAACAACTGAAAAGTGTGTTGCATTATTGTAAACAAATAATTCTTGGTTTACTTTCAGACATTTTACAAAAATAACAATGAATCTATACTTTTGAAAAAAGTAAAAATAATCAGCATTTCAATAAAAAAATCTAAATAACTCATTAGTCTGATGAAAGGTCTGTGTGTACCGTAACTGTACTGAAGAGTGAGTGTGTGCTGTGGAATGTCTGTGATGATTAGTGTGTTCAGAAAAACATTTACCTGTTACTCGTCCATTTGCCTCCATTGGTGGTTGCCAGCTAATTAAAATGGCGCGGGGTCGTCCCTCACGACTGATCACAGTCAAATCTTTGGGGGCGGAACTAGGAGCTGACAATTATGGATGGACATGAGGAATAGGAGAAAGAAAACAGTGTCATGGTAGGATGTGATAATTTTGCAATTATCTTAATTATTAAAAAAAGAAAATTAATTTTCTGTATATTATGAAGGTTGCAATTATCTGTATTTCTCTCCTTCCATATGTTTGTCTCTCCTCTCTCTGTGTTTGCTGTGCTGTCACTTCTATGTTTGTGTAGTTTGTCCTCTTTCCGGGTGTCAATGGTGGAGAGGTCTTTTTACTCAGGTCTAACCTAGCTGTCGACTGCTGAAGTTGCTCATTATTCTCCTTCATCCATACTCTTGATTTGTGTTTTAAAATCTACATATATCTGTATTTTTGCTGATGAATTGTTTTAATCACTTGACAACCCTACTTCTAATGTATTAGCATGCTAACATTAGCTAGTTGTGCATATATTTGGTCACAAAGTGTTCGAAAGTTTGAAACTTAGTCTAAAGGTGGTGCTAGGTGAAAGTCAGAGGATCAGAAGATTCACGGCAATTTATTATAAAGGGGTCATAAATGTCATGTTAATCCATCTGATCATTTTCAAGAAATTTCACACCAAACCAAAATAGCAAGACGAAAGAAGGGCCAGGGGTTCACCAAAGTTTAAACCAAAGTTTAAAATGTCTAATGTGCTTTAGCAACCAATTGGACCTAAATCATTTGCTATGGCAACGATACCTGAAGCTCAGCTAATATCATGAACACCCTGAGTTAGTTAATAATAACCAGTGTTGGGGCTCGTTACTCAAAAATGTAATACACATTACACATTACTCTCAAAAATAGTTATGCCTTACATTTCTGTATGAAAATGTCAAGCACTCAGGCTTTTCTCTCCCCAGCCGCCATTAAGTTGTAGCCTATTGGAGTTTTTGTATTTGATAGATGGATGTGATTGCTGAGTTATGTATGTGATTAAAGACAAGTTTTTAGGTTTCATCCCAGGACGAGCCTTAAAGCGAAACTCTCGCCAAAAA
Source organism: Sparus aurata (assembly GCF_900880675.1). Classification (NCBI taxonomy): domain Eukaryota; kingdom Metazoa; phylum Chordata; class Actinopteri; order Spariformes; family Sparidae; genus Sparus; species Sparus aurata. Next base: position 1,206,274 of record NC_044198.1, read on the forward strand.
GCAACCGAGGCTTTATTTGGGATTGAATATGAGTCAAACCTTCGTGTGAAAGCATAATTACGACTAAAGAGGCACTTTTAAGATTTACCGTAGTTTCGGTTTTGGGCACGTTAATTTTGAATGGGAGTGCATGGGGCAAGACATGCTAGCATCAAAATCGCTATTTTTAGAACACTAAGAAGGTGTCACCCCACCCCGACCCAACCCCTCTACTTGGTTTAGTTCTTTGCACTTGCAATAGAAGAAAAGACAACATATATAAGCATAAATACACATACATAGGAAATCAAATTAATTATAAACAATAACGTTTAGTCCAGTGGACATTTGACAGCCATCACATTTGTGTCCAGGTAAGGCAGTTTTGTGTCAAATCATTGATCCAGTGACTTTGGGAGTGAGGGAGGTCCGTTTTTCATTCTACTAAAATGCATTTTATTCCCAGGTGTACTGGCAAGTCAGATAAAGTACTTTACTAAGTTGTTTATTTCAATGGTTTAAAATCTCCTTGAATCCATAGTTTAAGGTCTTAAAATATAGGTCTGAAATATTGTCCTCTATAACTTCTGAAGTAGTTTCAGTACTATGTTTTCAAAACTCAGCAACCACTGGGCAATGCCAGAACATATGTAAAAGAAGAGCATTTGTATTTCTACATTTCTGGCACATAGGTGGGATATTTTTATTTAATTTGTGCAGCTCAACAGGTAAACTCCCATTTGTGTTTTTATAAATATTTCATATTTAGGCCAGTGACCATTGAGAATATTGTAAATAGCTGATGTTAGATCTCTGGTCAATGCACGTGTGGGGTTTAGCAACTGTCTCTCCAGAGAGGGATCTCCTCTGCTATGTCAAGAAATTTTGCACGCAAGTTTGCTTTGACTCAGTGTCTGATTTGAAAGCACTTAAAAAGGTTGTGGTGAATCAAGTAGTATTTTCAGGACAGTTGCTGGAAAAAAGAGAAGATACCTTCTGTGTGAAGGTCCCCTACTACTTTATTGCCTTTGTCCACCAAACCTTTGAGAGTGGAGTCTGCTATAGGAATTGGAATACTTGGGCTGTTTCATAGTGAAGTCTCTTTAAATAGTGACCCTTTAGAGTCAACATCTAAATGAACCTCCTGCAAAGAAACAAAAGTGTTCTGTAGAATTGGGTTCTTGGTAATTGTGCTGAGTTTGTTCCTATTATCCATAAAGGGCACTACATTTAGCGGGGTTGTTTGCATTTTTTAACTGGTGAAAAATAATAGTTTTGGAAATTGGGGAGACTTACCCTGCCTTTTGCATATGGGCTCTGAAGTGTGGTAAGTTTGACTCTTGAAGGTTTCTTATGCCACAAAAAGGACGTCATTGCCTTGTTTAGCTATTTTTAAAAAAATTTACAGAAATTTTAAAAGGAAGGAAAAACATATTTCTTCAGTTAAGATATTCATTATTATTATTATGTTTATTCTTCCAGTTAAGAACAGAGGAATTTAATCCATCTTTTAAGGTCCAGTTTGGTTTGATCCAATTTTTAAATGTCATTTTAATCCAATGATTTCCTGACCCAAATTCCTAGATACTTAAATCCACTGGGAGACCATTTTAAGGGTGAGGTGATGTGCCTGACTTTTATTTTTACTTTATTTTTACTTTTATTAAAGTTAAGTTTATAGCCAGATGATGAACTATATTCTGTTAGGTAGTGGGTCCCTAATGAACAATAGCAGATTGACAGCATGTTCAGCACAGCCAAATTGAATTCACGCAATATTAGGGTTAGATCTAATGGCACAGGCCAGGGGTTCAATGACCAGATGAAAAGCAAAGGTGAAGTTTAAGCTGCATTAATTATGTGATTTAGAAATGCACATTTTCAAAACATTGTCTATCTCTAATAAACCCTGTTTGATCTGCATGAATAATCTTTGGAATCACTTTCTCAAGTCTACTTGCAATCAATTGAGTTAATATTATATAATCTACATTTAATAAACTTAGTGGCCTGTAAGAGTCACAGTTTTGTTTGTCTTTACCTTGTCTGGGGGTTGCCATTTCGAGAGTGCTAAGAAGTTCTTGATTATTAAGTCCTTTTGGTAAGGGGGGATTCTTATTTATTTAGGTTTATAATATTCTATTGGAATTTAATTTAGGCATATTTAGTTTATGTAAAACATTCTTTGCATCTGTATTGTCAGATTTATGGTCAGATTGATATAGGGACTCATCATTTTTTTTTTTTTTTAAATCTGCTTTTAATATCTATTTACCTGGATTGATTATCAGCTTCCTCTTTCTTAATTTGCTATGCGAGAAGTTTGCTCATCTTTTGCGTCACATTCACAAAAATAATATAGTTTAGAGTCTGTGTAGCTGCATTACAGCTATCTTAATAAGAGCGAAAAAAAACAAAACAAAAAAAAAACTGAATGAGTAAGTAGCCAGAAAGACTTTATGGGGGTGTTATAAATCACAGCGGTATATCCTTTAGTGTCTATGCCTCAGCGCACCAGGTAAGAGAGAACTGGCATCAATAATGAAACAGATGGCATGTTGTGTTAAAAAGGTAAAAGTAAAGTAGAGGTATTATGCTGCAGAGCTCCAGTGAAGCCAGTTTTTTTCAATTTTTTGCAATGAAAATGTGGTCAGTGTTTGTGTCCAGAACTTGTGGATCACTGCAGGGACTAAGTGGGCTCAGTCCGTCTGTTCGCTCTGAATGTCAGCATACTCCAGTGGGCCCCAGGGAGCTGGTGTAGGTAGTGCCGTTCATGCTTAATTAGATGACAAATCCTCAAACATGATTGTAAACATCCTGAAAGGAATACCTTGACATTTTGATTTCAGTCTGAAGTTGGATTTCATTGTGGCAGACAGTTGACACATTCTTGCTTCGAGTTTTTCCATTATACTACACTGACCCAAAATGCGATTTCTCTGCAATTTTAAACACCATTTACAAAAGTTATTGTCATTCCCAGAGGGAAAATAAAGCACCTTTATTGGCTTGATGAAACTATGTTTACTGAACCTGCCCTCATTCAGTGTATCCCCATTTTTCCCAGAATGACCTTCAACAAATCCTTGGAACTTTCTCTGTTGAGTGGTTTTGTCAGTGAAAAGGAGGTGATGGATGAAAGGTTTATTACAAGGTCCACTTAATAGAGTATAGTTGTAGTTCAGGCAGAGGACTGAAGTTGAGTGCCTTAAATGATTAGCATTAGCTTACTCTGCATCAGTGGGACATTCATTATCTTTTAACCGTAAGCTGACAAGTAATGTAGATATGTGACGAGAACTCTACTGGTACACCCGAAAATCCTGTGAAGGAGATTTAGTTTTTAGTTTCTTCTATTTCACTTAAGAGCTCTTATCTAAGGTTTTGCTACGTTTATTGTTTATGTATTTTATTGTTTCTATATTTCCCCCTGTATTTTGATTGTACTTCTATTTGAATGTACCCGCTGCTATGATAGGTATCGATCTATCCAGTCTTCCATGCAATTGTCATACACCACTCAAAAGTAAAATGGCAAGCATCCTGATAACAAAGGGCTGTTTGAGGGTTAAGGGTTAACTTGGGTTTTAGAAAAAAATGTCAGGCAAGGGTTTAGGTTGGGGATGTTAGGGTGTTATGGAAATCGGCTCCTCACAATGGCAAAAATGGAAATATGATTGTGTGTCTGAGAGACCTACCTGCCTCATAAGTTGTGGCATGCGCAGTCATACTCCAGGTGCTGGACTTGCGACCTTTGGTTACCATGACAGCAAACTCGTACATAGTGTTTGGTTTCAGGCCAGTGACAGTGTGGCTGAGAGCTGTGGTGTCTGCAGACTGTACACACAATAATGATGTAGAATTGACACGTTAGAATACAAAAAACAGTATATAACAGAGGCAATAGAGATATTTTCGCCAATAAAGAAGAGTTCTATACATAATGAAGTGAATAATGCCTCAGAATTTCTTAAAATGCTGATGACTGTCTTTTGTGTAAACAGTCATTCTTTTGTTGTACTTGTGACAGAATTTCAAAGACTTCAACATCATTGAATATTAACAAACTCCAGCATCTGCACACTTATTTCGGATTTCAGCCTAAGACTAGGCTGATGTTTGTCCTTGTGTCACTAAATCAAAAAGGTAAGTCCCAAGTCAAAATTAAAGCAGTTTTTCCAAATAATGGCAGCCCACTATAGTCTTATTTTCTGCACCATAGTTTCATATTGAGCAACATGTTTTTCACCTCTCTTACTAGTGCTGAAGTTCCTATATGTTTTGTGCTGTTGCTTTAGCAAAGTGTCTTTCCCTCCCTGTCAGTCAACGCCCATCCCCTGCTGCGCACACACATGCACACACACACACACTGGTCCAAGGCCCCAAAAATGATGCTGCCTCTCCCTCGTGTCAAAGCGATTAGTTACATCTTCTGGTCATGGAAACATAATGAGAAGCACTTACAGGAACAGCCGTCAGGTAAACTTTTGGTCTCTAGTAACAGTGACCTTGAGTTGATGTGCTAGCTTGTAATAAATCTCTCTCCTGTCTTTTTTGTTTGTATTGTTAACAAAGCAGGGCAGTCCGTAACCTACATCTCTCTTCCAGTGCAGTTCTGTGACTCATGAAAAACATGACACTGAAGTACAACTCATGTATTATTAAGTTATAAATGCCAGTGGGCAGTGGTGTTTATACACTGCAGCACAAAAAAGATAAAAGCATTTCATGGGTTCACAATGTGTTCACACAAAATGACACTCGCGTTTTTCAGCAACTTCAACAATGCAGACCAGATAGTTTAGAGAAGGGCACACTCACACTAAACTGTAATCTTTGCCCAAGCACATTTGCACCCAAAGTCCAGTTTATTTGACAAGAGCGAGCGCTCCGTATCATGCTCAAGCACAGTAAACTTTCTTGGTGATGGCATCGTTGGACACGGTGCGCTTCTTCACAGGTTGCTCATGCACAGACACAAGTATGGGTGCGCAACATGGACATGAAGAATAATCATATCATAATCATGCATATTACGCCACCTTGCATAATTAAGAAATCCAGGAATGTGAGAGGACCATGACCAAAATCACACCAATCAAGCCACAAAAATTCCAGTAAAGTCATGTTCTCGCTGTTGTTATTCACTTTGCTGCGACCACACCAATGATGTAACCCTTGCTCAGGCCCGGTTGTGGCCAGGGCAATGTGAAAGCAGGCCTGCGAACCACTGGGGAGGAGGGACAATAGTGCTTTGGCAGAGTATACAGCAACTGGGCCAAGAGTGACTGCACCCTAAGATAACTCTCACAGGCAGTCATCATTTTATAACAAGACAATGGTTATTGGGCCTCCCAGTCAGGGTTTAGATACAAGTCAAGATTAATAGGCTACAAGATTAAAAGCAATAGATTAATGTTGACTACTGAGCATAGCTTGTATGCTTGTGTTAACGTTCTATAGCCAGGGCTTTGTAGCAGAGTAAATTGTGAGGACTGGACTAATCACCAGACAGCAGAGCCCAAGCTTAGTGTTCTATTAGGTATTTTCTACATTTTATATTTTCCACAATTTCACATTAATAGCCATGTTCTTTATGGAAAAACCTCTTAATTTTTGCACCAGAACTCATGAAAGGTAGCTGAAATTAAGTCCCAAGTTAGGATTCAGTGAGAATCAGTGAATAAATTAGTGGTTTTAAAGTCATGTCAAGTCCTGAGTGATTACATTTATTATACTACTGTATTAAATGTAATACTGTACAGTATTTTATTCAAATCAGGTCAAGAGTAGTGACATCCACAAGTCTAAGTTGTATTTAAGAGATATCCACACCTCAGGCAGAATAATACTAAACTAAGAATTGATGTATCACATTAACATCATGGACTGACTGGTCTGTGTTTACCTTGTACTTTCCACTAGTAGAGTAGCTGGTCTTCCACTTGACAGAGTAGTATCGAACCTCAGATGCCTTCTGGTTCTTGGTCATGGAGTTGTCAGCCCAGGAGACACGGACCGAGTCCGAGGACAGAGCCACGGCTTGCACCCCCACCGGGGGGATCATGGGAGTGCTGGTGTCTGGCATGGGAGTGGGGTATTTATCAAAGAGGTGGAAGAGGTCTTCCTCAGATGGGTCAACAGGGTCTAAGGTGGGGCCGTTATTGGTAGGCAGGGTGTTTGAGGATAATTAATGAAATTATACAGTGTAATGAATGTGCGAAAAGGAAGATTTATATATGGAATTAGTGTGACACAAGCATTTATTCAGATTAATATTGGTTTGTTACATGTTCATATATGCATGGGAAAAAATGACATGGAAGATGATGCAAGATGATGCAATTTGGACATGCAGCAGGCAGCCATGTTTGTTTGAGAGGGAAGAAGAAAAGGAGGAGTGAATGGTAAGGAAATGAAAAACAGAGAAAAGAGGAGATAAAAAGTCAAAGAGTAAGAAGACAGTGACAGACAAAACAGAGGTGGAGCCTCAGATCCACAAAGAACCAACATATTTGTGATTTAAATTTCAGTCTATTTTTGTCTTTACATTCCCATTTTCACGATCCATCCCAGTTCACATTTTTAAAGGGCTTGGAGGGGATGTGTCTTTCTAGTCTAGTGAATATATACATATATAATTAAATATACCATAATGTCCTCAGAAATCACCAACATTGGAGATACAAGGTTATTATCTGACTGTGTTCTTCTTTATATACAAACAAATAAAACCCCTGTGTGGATCTGCATCAATCTGAGAGCATATTTTTGTGAATCATAGTACTTGAACTTGCAGCATTTGAAAGCCTCACAGAATGTATAAATGTGACTTCTGAAATAGGAAGTTAAAGCTAGAGGAGCACCTGAAGGTAGCAGAACATGAAACAGATGCTAACAGAAAGCCAGACCGGGTGGAGATAAACATGGTAAAATTGCTCTGCTGGTTCTAGCTCTGTGGCGTATGATCTACTGCTAGTCAAACCTACAAGAAGAGGAAACAATGTAGGTGACAGAGTAAAACACAAACAGTTTAAACTTTGCAACGCCGTTTTCTCGTTCACTGCATGAATTTAATGAAACTGTTATTTTAAGTTGAATGCTTTATCAAGTAGAACAATCTACAGGCAGCTAGAGATGATCTTTAATACAGAAAAATCCCTCTGAAGTTTGTTGCTGATGTTTTTACTGTTTTTGCCAAAATATTACTGACCAAGATTACATAGTGAACGAAATAAAAACAATTAATAGACATAAAAGATGTCATGACTAAAAAAAACGTTAAAAAAACAACAGAAAATATCTTTAACGATACTGATTCAAATTATATGATTAAAATGTTTAAAAGCACAACTTTTCATTGCAATGAAAACCAGAAAAAGTTTAGAGTCTTCATCTGATTCTGTTCTTTTAAAGAAAATGAGCGTGAATGAGACTACATAAGGCAGCTAACTGTCGTCCCTCTAGAATGTTTTCTGATTCAAACATGTATTTTTATGTGTTTGCCTCACACTCACACATACGCACACATATAAATTAGAGGGAGAGAGAGAGTGATTTTATAATTGTAACTGGAACAAATCACCTCACACTTACAGTTGCTAAGCTTACTCAGGCTCAACGTCATCTTTAGCTCTCAAATCCACCTACACAATCTGGACTGTTAACAAGCCAAAATGGGCAAGTGCAACCTGTACAGTAAAGTCCATGTGAAACTGTATATTAAAGTCCTTGCGCAAATTGTACAGTAAAGTACAGGTGGGACTGTAAAGTAAAGTCCAGGTGCAAACTGTACAGTAAATTCCAGGTGAAACCTGATCTCTGTTGGTTGCCATATTGTAGTTTTGGAAACCACAGATATATTTAAATTGTGTGATTGATATGTTTGGAATTTAAGTTTGATAACTCCAAACTGTAACATTGTTCATGTTACAACTTCACATTTAATTTCAGTTTAATGTTGTGACAAGGCTGTGCTTCTGGTCTTGTTAGGTTAAAGCACAACAGCCTCCTGGTTAGGTTTAGGAAAAGAAAATGATTTGGCTGAAAATACTTGGTTCTGTTGCTACAAACATCGTCAGAAAATATCCCAACATATAGTAAAAAAAATATCTTTAAGTTTCATGCCAGAGACACTTGAGTCTGTGACTTCTGTTGCCACACACAGAGACTTGAGACTTCACTTGGACTTGCACTCAAAAAACAGGTTTACAATCTCTGTTTTCAGCCTGGCGAGTTGACTGTCGTTCCCTCTTGGTTGTTGCCAGGCACGTGCACACACAAGGCCCAAGGGGTGCTTGAGCCCCTGCCCTTTTTGCCTTGTATTATAAAGTGCCCTTTTTGTGTGTGTTTTTAATGAATAAATAAATTCCTGTTGTGCAAAGGGATGTCAAAAAGCAGCGGTATAAGAACGCCACTGTTATCTACCGTACGTATTTCATATGTAATATGGTGTCATGTGTGAGTGTGTTGAGCCTATAAAAGCCGCTTCTTTGTCCGCTGCGGCTCCGCTCTGTCTCTCTCTACGAACGGTCGCTACTTTCAAATTAAAAGCCCCCCCGCTAAGAACCCTGTTCTAAACTCCAATGGGGTGCAATGTTAAGCTCTTATTTTGAAGACAGAGAGAGAGAGAGAGAGAGAGAAGCCGCTGCCTCATCAGAACTCCACCACGCACGTAGATGAGACATGACAGTGGAGCGACTTGAACCTTTGTGAGTTATAAATCCATCAACATAACTTCCTTGTGGGGGCTAACAAGTCGCCTTCCACTTATTCAACGTGCTTAAATATGAGTCATATTTCAGAAAAGCCCCATTTGTGCTTGTTAAGCTAACTGCTTGTTAATGAGAGTTAAGAATAATATGACAGCTGTCTGTGTCGGCTGTTTATCTGCCACAAATCTTCAGCTTCTTCTAGATATTGAGTTTATTGTGACTTTGCTGTTGTAAACATTGTTGTTCCTACTAACAGTCACAGTAGCAGTCACAGTAGTCATTTATTGGTTTTGTCACATTTTAGATGTGTAGCATGTAGGCCTATTTCTAGTTTGCACTTGCCCTCCAATAAATAGCCTAATAATAAACCAGTGTTTTATTGCTGTTTAAGAACCACAGCTGAATTGCATGTCTTCCAAACCTCAGTATTATGATGATGTGATCAAACTCATGTTGACAATAATTTGTTGACACAAATTAAATGGCAGTTACATATCACTCACAGCTACACAGGAAACACAGTTAAGAGTTTAGCTTTCTATAAGTATTTTGTTTATTAATTTTACATTAATCAATCTACATGTTGTGCTATTAAGGGCTGAATTTTTTTTTCTGCGTGCATAGCGCGCACACATACTGCCCTTTTCTGACTTTGAGCCCCTGCCCCTCTACAATCATGTGCACGTCCCTGGTTGTTGCTATGATGGATGATGGGCTGGAGGGTGGGGGAGGGCCATTCTGCTGTGCAATCTTCTCTGATTGATTGTTACATAAGCTAATGAGTTAACAGTTTGAGTCAGGTATAGAGATTGTATAACATGTAACTTATGTGTAGTTTTGTCGCAGTTGGTGGTGGTACTAATATAGGGAATTATGACCTGTAGTTTACTGGATGGCCAAACAAATGATAGAATGCTCCTGACATGACATTAAGCTCATGGCTCATGAACATGTAATATGAACGTTATATGAAATTTATTGTGGAAATGGTAATATGAATCTATCTGTGTATGCCAACATTTAATTCTCAGAACTGGGCTGCATTTTTTTGTGAACTATGCTTTCACTCATGGATCATAAGTCACAGATTTGTTAATAGTATTGAAGTTATTTACTCTCCGAAAGTAATTACTGACATTTCAGATGTCACTTTCAGGTTTGCCAACAAAATATGCGGATGTTTAGAAAATATAGATATACCATTGTAACTTGGTGTGTAAAATGTTATTTTAACAAATAGAAATAATACACTATATAGATTAAGTAGTAACAAAGCCTACTTTTTCTTGAAGCACACACAAAGAAGAACTGATAAGCACACCCAGTAAATTAATTATGATTTGATTTCCTGTTGGCAAATTAGCTACATTGTTTGTTTATGATCAAATAATCTAAACCACCTGAACATTGAAGACATTTTGATCCTGACTCTAGTTCTAATGAGAAGGCAGCATCAGTCCTAGGAGATGAAGGAGACTCATCATGTTGTGTCTGCAGTGTAAACGAGACCACTGAGAGAATCAACACTGACATCTAATGTGCTCTTGTTGAAGAGAGATGTACAGCTGCAGGGCCGACACAGACAGAGAGACTGATGAGGGTGAGAGAGATTGATGAAAGAGGTGTTTAGAGCTGCAGGGTGAGCTGCAGCAGGCCCTGTCGTGGTTAAACTGGTCGTCCAGCATCACAATAAAGCTCCAGTCAGGACAGAATACTGATGAGAACAGAAGACAGCCTCCTCCCCCTCCGTCACCACAGCACTTCTACCTCTATTCTCTTCTCCCTCCATCCTTATTTTCCTCACTCTCTACATCCCCCCTCTGCCTGCTCACTTTTCTTCCTCCTTTGCACATTTTCTGCCCTGTCTTTTATTCCTTTCTGTCCCATCCTGCATGGCTTCCTCTTTTCCTCCCTCTTCTCCTTCCTCTTCTTCTGACCATCCATCTCTCATTTCATCATACTTCTTTCCAGTTCCTTTTCCACCCCTTGCTTACCTCTCCACCGCAGTTCCTCCATTTTTCTATGATCTATCTATTCTTTTTTTTGCTTGTATCTGTCCCTTGTCTCCCTTCCTATCTCCCTTCTCTCTGTTTCTCTGCAGTCCTCCAATTGTTGATTAAATGGCGGCGTGGCGGTTGGTTAATGGTGGGCTCAGTGTCTGCAGTGCGCTGGTGTCAAGGCATGTACGAGACAGTATATTAACGAGGAGCCTACTGCTAACGAACTGTTCTTTAAGGCTCTCATAAAAAAAAAACTCCAGCAGCCTGCCAACATAAAGTGACAGAGAATTCAGCTCAACAAGACAGAGTGTGTGTTTGTGTGTGAGGGGATGTACTGTATATCTCCCTTTGTGTGACTGTTAATGACCTTGTCAGTTCCTGTCTCAGCCCTCAGGGTCCTAGCTTATCAACTCCTGACTATCACAACACAACTCTGTGTCAGACTATGCATCCCGAGACAACTGCAGAGGAACCATAGTTTTCTGTCTTTGTATTTGATCCTTTTCTATAGGACGCTCCATGTCTCCATGTCTATCGTACTTCAGATACACATATTGTTACGTAACTCCATGTGTGAGAGTATCTCATACAAATCCAGATGGGAACTTCAGATTTGTCTGCGTATTTGAACAGCTCTGATCAAAGATGTTTGTGAATGTCTGCAGAATTCCAGAAGTTTTTCATCATTCACTCTATGACAGATTAGTCATGTTTATGCCCTAATTCATCAGAGTGTTGAGTTGAATTTTACAGGATATCTAAGAGTTGAAGCTTCTCTCCTTCTGTCCATATATGCGACCACAGCAGGACACACTCTCTCCATCAGTCTCTATTGATGTTGCTGGTTCTGATACATTCTTCTGTACAGATATATCACCTGTTAAACACTGACCTAACCAGGATTCCTATTAGTAGAATTAATTATTTATCGAGTAAGAAACAAAATGTTTAATCAAAGCAGATTATTTATGTCTTGATCACTTTTCTCCTCATCCAAAAAGTATAGAACTCCTGCTCTCTAAAGCCCACTGTGTCTACACACAGTCATCTGTTTTGTTCTTTTCCTCAGACTTGAGATGTATGTCTATTTTTGTCTATTCCATTACCCACAAAGGATAATGTCACACATTGTTACAGGATTACTTACCATATATTTTAATAACTAAAAAAAAAGGTCAGAACCTTCCAGTGCATAATTACTGCAGTGATTAATATGTGTGGTATTAGTGGTGAACCATGATCTTTGAGGAGGAAATGGAATCGAAAAAAAAAAATTAAAAATTACAAACCCTTGGTAAAATCTAATCGAAAAGAACAGCAGAACTCAGGTCTATGTTTTATATTGAAAGTAATTGCATTTTCACACACACATTGTGGAGAAAACCATGATGAAGAGTGATGGGCCTATCAGGGTATGAAGAGAGACAGATGAAGTTATGCACCCATCATGTCTAGTGCCTACAGTACAAGCCAGAGGGGGCAATGTTATGATCTGGGGTTGATTCTGCACCACAGAGTCCAGACCTTAACCCAAATAATATCTTTGTGCTGGAGAAGACTTTATCCAGCAGCCCGACTCTCCCATCATCAACACAAGAACATGGTGAAAGATTAATGCAAGTCTGGATAGAAATACATGTTGTGACACTGCATAAGCTTATCAAAGAGATGAATAAGATGGTCATTGTGAATGAGTGCTGTAATCAAAGCTAAAGGAGGTCCAATGAATTTTATGAGCTTGTGTCTTTTTTTTTGGCCAATAAGTGTATATCGAGGATGTAAATCAAGTCATTGGTCGTCACGTCAATTCAGTCAATTTTCCCTTTTCCCTTTTCCTCTTGTAACAATGCTATATGAATACTTGCTATGCCTCAGGGTTTAAACATTTGTAACCTCCTATATCTCCTATATTGAGTGGTGTCAAGGTTACAAATGTTTAAACCCTGAGGTCCCATGTCAGAAATATCAAGTGGTTTCACAAATTTTAAAACTAAGACTCAAAATACGGTTGGACTAAGAGCGTTCATTAGGTCTATACAATATTGCCCGCCACTGGATTTGTAATGAATTGCAATACACTTGAACTTCTGTGCGTTGATAACAGTATGTAACATTGCCCTCTTCGGCCATAATGACTTGTTGTACTTATGAGTGTCGTTAACTCTCACAGGAGTTAAAAACTCCTAAGTTCAGTTCACTGTTGGAAGAAAAAATGTGTGATCAACAGTTAAATAATGTTGTGCGTAATTTCTTTTTTGGGCAAGCTAATTTACAATGGGGTGCAGGGTCACTTTCTATGCTAGCATCAAAATCGCTATTTTTAAAACACTAAGAAGGATGGACACAACATGAAACTGTGCCCATAGTATCACTGGGGTCTCTACACATGAACATGAGCATTGAGAACATTTTCTTGTGTACACAGAGTTTACTAAAAATAAGGTTTTTGGACAACTTACATTATGATGAATATAACAAGACCAAGGACGTGCACGTCGCCCGGATCGGCATCACCGGGGCCCCACCCTGGAGCCAGGCCTGGGGTTGGGGCTCGCAGGCGAGCGCCTGGTGGCCGGGTCTCTGCCCACGGGACCCGGCCGGGCGCAGCCCGAACGAGCAACGTGGGCCCGCCCTCCCGTGGGCTCACCACTCGCGGGAGAGTTCAGAAGGGGCTGGTGCAGAGGGATATGGGTGGCGGTCATGGGCGGGGGCCCCGGCGGCCCAATCCCCGGATGGTGACTCTAGCCATGGGGACATGGAATGTCACCTCACTGGGGGGGAAAGAGCCTGAGCTGGTGCGGGAGGTTGAGCGGTACCGGCTAGAAATAGTCGGGCTCACCTCCACGCACAGCCTGGGCTCTGGAACCCAACTCCTTGAGAGAGGCTGGACTCTCTTCTACTCTGGAGTTGCCCGCGGCGAGAGGCGGCGAGCTGGTGTGGGCTTGCTTATAGCCCCCCAGCTCAGCCGCCATGTGTTGGAGTTCTCCCCGGTGAACGAGAGGGTCGTTTCCCTGCGCCTTCGGGTCGGGGATAGGACTCTCACCGTTGTCTCGGCTTATGGGCCGAACAGCGGTGCAGAGTACCCGGCCTTCTTGGAGTCCCTGGGAGGGGTACTGGAGAGTGCTCCAACCGGGGACTCCGTCGTTCTCCTGGGGGACTTCAACGCCCACGTGGGCGATGACAGTGTTACCTGGAGGGGTGTGATTGGGAGGAACGGCCTCCCCGATCTGAACCCGAGTGGTGTTTTGTTACTGGACTTCTGTGCTAGTCACAGTTTGTCCATAACAAACACCATGTTCAAGCATAAGGGTGTCCATATGTGCACGTGGCACCAGGACACCCTAGGCCGGAGATCAATGATCGACTTTGTGGTCGTGTCATCTGACCTCCGGCCGTATGTCTTGGACACTCGGGTGAAGAGAGGGGCTGAGCTGTGAACTGATCACCACCTGGTGGTGAGTTGGATCCGCTGGCGGGGGAGGAAGCTGGACAGACCTGGCAGACCCAAACGTATCGTGAGGGTCTGCTGGGAACGTCTGGCAGAACCCTCTGCCAGGGAGATCTTTAACTCCCACCTCCGGGAGAGCTTTGACCAGATCCCGAGGGAGGCTGGGGACATTGAGTCCGAATGGACCATGTTCTCCACCTCCATTGTTGACGCGGCTGTCCGGAGCTGTGGCCGTAAGGTCTCCGGTGCCTGTCGCGGCGGCAATCCCCGAACCCGGTGGTGGACCCCGGAAGTAAGGGTTGCTGTCAAGCTGAAGAAGGAGTCCTACCGGGCCTGGCTGGCCCGGGGGACTCCTGAGGCAGCTGACGGGTACCGGCAGGCCAAGCGTGCGGCAGCACGGGCAGTCTCGGAAGCAAAAACTCGGGTCTGGGAAGAGTTCGGGGAGGCCATGGAGGAGGACTACCGGTCGGCCTCGAAGAAATTCTGGCAAACCATCCGGCGCCTCAGGAGGGGGAAGCAGTCCCCCACCAACACTGTTTACAGTGGAGGTGGGGAGCTGTTGACCTCGACTGGGGACATCGTCGGGCGGTGGAAGGAATACTTCGAGGATCTCCTCAATCCCGCTGACACGCCTTCCATAGAGGAAGCAGAGGCTGGGGACTCAGAGGTTGACCCATCCATCACCCAAGCCGAAGTCACTGAGGTAGTCCGTAAGCTCCTCAGTGGCAAAGCACCGGGGGTGGATGAGATCCACCCTGAGTACCTCAAGTCTCTGGATGTTGTGGGGCTGTCTTGGCTGACACGTCTCTGCAGCATCGCGTGGCAGTCGGGGACAGTGCCTCTGGACTGGCAGACCGGGGTGGTGGTCCCCCTATTTAAAAAGGGGGACCGGAGGGTGTGTTCCAACTATCGGGGGATCACACTCCTCAGCCTCCCCGGGAAAGTCTATTCCAGGGTACTGGAGAGGAGAATTCGGCCGATAGTAGAACCTCGGATCCAGGAGGAACAATGCGGTTTTCGTCCTGGCCGTGGAACACTGGACCAGCTCTATACCCTCCGCAGGGTGCTCGAGGGTTTATGGGAGTTTGCCCAACCAGTCCACATGTGTTTTGTGGACTTGGAGAAGGCATTCGACCGTGTCCCTCGTGGTATACTGTGGGGGGTGCTCCGGGAGTACGGGGTCGGGGGCCCTCTGTTAAGGGCCGTACGGTCCCTGTACTGCCGGAGCAGGAGCTTGGTTCGCATTGCCGGCAGTAAGTCAGACCTGTTCCCAGTGCATGTTGGACTCCGGCAGGGCTGCCCTTTGTCACCGGTTCTGTTCATTACTTTTATGGACAGAATTTCTAGGCGCAGCCACGGGCCGGAGGGGATCTGGTTCGGGAGCCACTGGATCTCATCTCTGCTTTTCGCGGATGATGTGGTCTTGTTGGCTCCTTCGAGCCAGGACCTCCAGCATGTCCTGGGGCGGTTTGCAGCCGAGTGCGAAGCGGCTGGGATGAAGATCAGCACCTCCAAATCCGAGGCCATGGTTCTCGACCGGAAAAAGGTGGCCTGCTCCCTCCAGGTGGGAGGAGAGTTCCTGCCTCAAGTGGAGGAGTTTAAGTATCTTGGGGTCTTGTTCACGAGTGAGGGAAGGATGGAGCGTGAGATTGACAGACGGATCGGTGCAGCGGCCGCAGTAATGCGGTCTTTGTATCGGTCCGTCGTGGTGAAGAGAGAGCTGAGCCGAAAGGCGAAGCTCTCGATTTACCAGTCAATCTACGTTCCGACCCTCACCTATGGCCATGAACTTTGGGTCATGACCGAAAGAATAAGATCCCGGATACAAGCGGCCGAAATGAGTTTCCTCCGCAGGGTGGCAGGGCGCTCCCTTAGAGATAGGGTGAAGAGCTCTGTCACCCGGGAGGAGCTCAGAGTAGAGCCGCTGCTCCTCCACATCGAGAGGAGCCAGCTGAGGTGGCTCGGGCATCTGTTTCGGATGCCCCCGGGACGCCTCCCTCGGGAGGTGTTCCTGGCATGTCCCTCCGGGAGGAGACCCCGAGGAAGACCCAGGACACGCTGGTGTGACTATGTCGCCCAGCTGGCCTGGGAACGCCTTGGGGTCCTCCCGGAAGAGCTGGAGGCAGTGTCCGGGGAGAGGGAAGTCTGGGTGTCCCTGCTCAGGCAGCTGCCCCCGCGACCCGGCCCCGGATAAGCGGATGAAAATGGATGGATGGATGGATGGATGGACAACTTACATTAGCAGAACCCCCTTCGGTGCGCCGCCGTCATGACAGACAAAAAGTGTCGATCCCCGAGTGCGACCTAACAGACAGGCTTGAGGAGCGGTCCACCATTACTCTCCTGCCTGTTAGGTCACACTCGGGGATCGACACTTTTTGTCTGCCATGAAGACGACGTGCCGGAGATCCAGCTCCTACGGAGAGTATGTCAAAAGCCTTCTTTTTAGTAAACTCTGTACACAATGTTCTCAATGCTCGTGTTCATGTGTAGAGACCCTGGTGATACTACGAGCAAAGTTTCATGTTGTGTCGAGCCTTCTTAGTGTTTTTAAAATAGCGATTTTGATGCTAGCATGCCAGTGCCCCATGCACTCCATTGAAAATAAGCTTGCCCGAAAACGAAACTACGGTAAATCTTAAAAGTGCCTCTTTCGTCTTGAATATGCTTTTATAAGAAGGTTTGACTCATATTCAATCGCAAAAATAGCCCCGGTTGCTTTTTGGCGAGAGTTTCACTTTAGCAAAATTCCAATCAAAGACAAAAAGCAAGAGTTTAAAAAAAATCTTTTTTTGAAAAGTTTCACTATAAAAGCATCCTTTAGAAAAATATTCTGGAACTGAGCTGTGACTATCATTACATCATGATGGGTAAAAAAAAAAAAAAACAGAACTGTGGCATTTCTATGAAAGTAATAAAGGATTTATGTCAGCTGCAGGCTGCTGAGTGAGCAGAGGAGGGCTGGCTGTTTAATTCATAAGATGAAACTTGGCTTGGAGTTGGATGTGTTTCATTTATCTCACTTCTACATGCCATCGTCTGTAGAAAGAGCTAATGAGTCTCTCTTTTTCTCTCTGTCTCTGATGAAGGACTACATATAGTATTTTACTTCTTTCAATTCAGGAAGTTCACACAAAATGTAAATATTTATTAATTCAATCACAATACATTCACTCACTCATCTATGTACATTTGCTTTGCTACTTAGTGCATGTGCTACTACTGTGGCGACTGCTACCATTATCAATGTTACTTATAGTGCTACTACTACCACTACTTAAATACAGCTGTTTCTGAAGTAGCTGCTGTGGGCTACCATTTGTTTTGTGCGTGTGTGAGTAAGTGAGTGAATGAGTAGCCCCATTCACACTGCTGTTTGAATGTGGGGATCCTGTGCCAATTCTCCATGTCCTCCTCCATCCTGTGTGAAGAACTCAGAGTTGGCGAGGATCCACCTCTGGTGGTAGTATCAGAGGCGCAATATTGGTAAACCTAACCTTTGTGAATGGATAAGCCGGTGGCATGGAGCAGAGGTGTGTCAGTCTGACAGTCTGATAACTACACAGATCCTTCACTCAACAAAATAAAGAGAAATGTCCCACAAAGCAACGTTACAGGACGAAACAACAGCAAAGAAGTAACTGGTCGTGTCTTTGGCAACTTATATAAGGAACAAAATACCACAGTTACACTTGGAGAAGTGTCTCTCTTCTTGTCTGTCCTACCAACTCTTTATCAAATTTCTACCCGAAAAACAGCACCTTTCACTGGCAAAAAACTTTGACACACCAAGTGTTTGTGTCCTTCCACTACTGTGTTGTTGTAGTTACTGTCTCTGACAAATTCTATTGAAAAACATCACTGTGACGGTCAGCCCTCCCGATCAGGATTTCAGTGAACTTTCCACCAGAAAACAGCCTCCCTCTCCGCAAGTGAGAGAGTCAGGTAGAATCCTGTTTACTGATAGTGATTATGTTATACTTCACACCTCCTTTGGATCTGCAGCGCTGGCTTGTTGTATGAATTGACACACTGGTACGAGGTGACTCTGTGTGAAAAGGGCTAGTGCGTAAGTGAGTGAAAAACTTCAAACTGGTTGAAACAGTGGCACCAAAGTGGGCAAGACTAATCTGTACAGTGGTTCTGTGCCTGTCTGGTTCATAGTTGCATTGTGGCTGAGGACATTTCCGTAAAATTCCCACATAGGCCAATTAATGCAACAACTGCCAGTCACACTGCTGCTAAACCAACATTACTAAAACTACTACTCCTAGTTACACTGGTACTGCTAATGTTGTTGCTGCTCCTGCTGTTAATACATACAGCAAATACTGCTATTGCCTATTCTACTACCTATATACACTCTATAGCCAACTTCATACCCTACTCTCTAACCCACTCTATACTCTATAACCAGTGGCGGCCTTAGGCATTTGGGGGCCCTTTTCAATACTACATATGAGGCCCTATCCCATAAAACATTTAATTACCGATATGTTTGCGCCCATGCGTCTCTGATGCATTGAAACCTGAAAGGATGCAGTTGCCTAAACTCATCATGCCTTCCAGGGACGTGCATGGTCTTAAAACGATACATTGTGACCAAGTGTTAAAATCTCTATAGGGCAAGAAACCAGGAATGAGCAGGGGAAAAAAAAACGAGGATTGAAATTGGTTTTCAATAAAATGCAAATGCATTTCTCATATTTATGTGCATTTTAAGACAGGAACAGGTATCTTATTACAATCCAACACCTATAACAATCATGAACTTGAAAATTGGCAACAAAAGTTGCCTAGTAAGCGCAAAGTGCTCCGCATTATTTTAGCACCACGGACAGCGTGCAGGAAAAGAACAGACAGGCTACAGACAGACTCGTCCTTTACAGAAATCCGCCCTTACTGTTTTTCAGTGCTGAGAATGCTCTAATTATGTCATCTCTGTCGAGTGATCTTGTGACGTCGTGCTCAATTGAGATTTGAGCGAGGGCTGACAGCCGCTCCTGCAGCATTGTTGACCTCAGGTGTGTTTTAATTAGTTTCAAGCGAGATAAACTCCTCTCTCCGCTTGCTACAGTCATGGGGACTGTCAACATCAGTCGGAGGGCGATGCTGAGGTTTGGGTACAGGTCCAGCAGGTTGTTGGTGTAGATGTAGCTCAACATCTGCAGGCCAGTATTTTTCTGTACCGGCACAGCGGTGACAGCAGCCGATACCTCGCGCACAAGCTCCTCAGTTACGTTGTCAGTGGGTGCTCGAGCACCGGAGCATGCACGGGATCGGCGCAGCTATACCCTCGGCTGCCGGGGCCTGTTTCATTTTTTTGTGTGCAGACTGGGGGCCCCCCAGGCTGCCGGGGCCCGTTTCAATTGAAACAGTTGAAACATAGGTAAGGCCGCCTATGTCTATACCCACTCTATACTCTATAACCCTGCTATGTACACGGCTTCTGCTAATACTGCTGCTTGACCTACTGCTGTTGTTATATCACTACTACAAATACTACAAAATAATATTTGAATGCTAGTACTATTTCTACTATTGGTTTTCCACCCAATTTCTCATCCACTACAATAATTAAATGCTACTACTATCATTTGCATACTAACAGCAGTCTGTAGATCAAACTCACTTTTTTTCAGTTTCAAATACTGACGCTGACACAACTATCATATTCCGGACTGACATGTAACGTGTTATTTTATCTGCCACACATAACCTGAGTGTGTCAGTATTATCTTGTGGATGATCATACCTGTCAAAGATCGTGTGACCGCGCTCTCATACAGAGGAACTCCCTCTCCGGCATTATTAAACGCCTTCAGGGAAATCACATAGTGTGAGCTTGGCTCTGAGACAAATAGGGAGACAGAGAGAAAGAGACATGATGAGTTATTTTAAAGGACATTCAGCAAATACAACATAGTACATCATCATTTCAAAATGTAACTTTTGCTTCCTTCACCTTCTATAAACCTCAACAGCACATATTCATTTACATTTGTAAGATTACTGGGTTAGCCCAGTTTTACTTTTTTGCTTTGAACATAATAATTCCATTCCCTATATCATTGTCTTATGTTGACTAGTTAACCTGCCTAGATAACCTTGAGTAGTCAGCCACTAAAATTAGCTTTAACTCTAAAATGTTAAATCATTTTTACAATCTTACATACATTTTAAATGCTAGCCATATGCTTCGAAAATTCATGCAAAGTGGAGTTTTTCAGCTTTCAGTATCACATTTGTTTTAGCACTGGTTGTCGCTAAGCAACTTTTGTTGTTCATGTCACTTTTGCTTCAATATTCTCTGTAATGATTTAGTAACATTTATATTACTATTTACTTACTAATTACTATTAAATCCAAATACATTATTTTTATAATTTATTATTTTTTATCATTTTGAAAAAAAAAAATGGCCCTCCTGAGGTTTTGTCTGAGTTCACATAAAAAAACTAAATGCATCATCAATTTGTCCATTTTCAAACAAAGTAAATCTGTGACTTCAAATGAGCTGGACTGAAACTGAAGTTTCTCCTGATTCAAACAATATATAGCACTTGATGCCATAATTTCCCATGAACAAATGCTGTATCATTATTCTAGAATGACGAACTCAACATGGCCACCAGACCATAACTACGTCTTGTTAAGTGACTGTGGCTGCAGTCTGAGAATTTAATTTGCAGCTACTTTTTCTAATTTCATAGTAAAACACAGCAAGTTTTTTTTTTCCCTCCACGGATGTGACTTCCTGAGTCCTGACCTGCCCTTGTCACATTATTAAATGATGACTATAGATGTATGAACTGATTGCCATTCCACATCTTGTCCTGCCACAACTTGCTGCTCTTGATATGATGGTTTTGCATGGTCTCACTATGTAGTGTCAGTTAAACAAACATGCCCTGTCTGTTCCCCAGACGCCTCGCCGTATGAATTACTGATCACTATAAATTATAAATGCCATGTGCATATGTGCACTCCCATGTGTGCATGCAACACCACGGCTGATTTTTTTTTTTCATTACTCTTCCATTATGAGACCTGGGACTTGAATTTTCATCCGTGTATAAAAATTCACCCAATTTGTTATTGTCTTCTTTGGCATGTAAATTGCTTGTTGCAGCAGCTGGGAAGAATGTTTTCTCTTTTTCAGACCTTTACCATTAGTTTTCCACCTCAAGCAGTTTTGTTAATAATTCTTTTAAATTATTGATCGGAACTGAATGAGGATTTCATCCTCATAATGAATTAATGCAACAGGGGAGCGGTGCTGTGTCAATAGTGGCACTTTGTCACTTTTTTGTTGATTCATGCTTATTGAAAATATTAAATATTGGTGTTAACAAGTACATTGCATTGGAGTTGTGAATTTGAGTGGTGATAGTTCTGGGATGAAAGAGAACCTAAGAAAAGCTTTGGACTGTGCAAATTACATCTGTAATTAAGCCTATCCTTTCCTTTCTCTGCAGTTGTCTGGCTCGATTACTGTTACATCAGAAGTTTTCGACACCACTGCCAATTTGCCTCGTAGCAAGACACTGTGCAGATACAGTGCATTTTACATTCACAGCAAGATGCTGACATGCTGAGGGAGCCCACTATAATCAGTCAAAATCAGGTCACATAACTTTTACTTACTTAAACGGATGCCTTTTAGTGTTTTTTTAGAGCGATCCCAGACTAAAGTCTACATAACAGATTCAGTAATTCTCCAGAAAACATAGCAGGCAGCTTGAAGATGACTTTAAAATATACATTACACCTTAGTAAACAATTCAGTTTATAGCAGTTTATTGTGCTAGGAACAGCTATATAAACTGGTAATGAATACAAATAACCCAAGCTGAACCTTCACCCAACAGAGCCTGGTGCTTTATACAACCAAGTCCCTACCTCAAGCCTCCTGGTCTTTAGGTGTAGCCTAGGCAGCTAGCAATACAGACTTAAAGCAGGGATGGTAAAAGCACACCACTGCAGCATAAAAAGAAAATCACTAGGTAACATTTAACCCCTACAACAGCCACTTCTGTAGCTACCTAACACTTTATGGCATTCTGCTGAGTATGGCAAACCAGTAATTCTCCCCTAGTAGACAGTTGGGCTACAACTTAAGACAGTGTCAAGACAGAATTGCGCTTTTGCAGTGTGAGTTTTTATTTTCCTTGAACGTCGTTCCCTTCCCCTCAAACATCACTGCTTAAAATGCCTAATAACTGCAACAAAACTGCTGACCACCTCAAGGTCAATTTACCTATTCATTTATACAATTATGGCATTACATTTTTCTGCAATGTTTTTGTGAAAATATTTTATGTCTGAACAGTAAATCAACCTGCCTTGAAGTTGTGGAAGATGTGTTTTTTTTTTCTTTACTGACTCTAGTTTCCCGCTAACTTCCCAGATATAATGAAAGTAGAATGTTTGTATTGGAGCACATTTTTACCTAGGTTTTCGATGGAGTAGTATCGCTGCTTGCTGTCCACTCGGACCGTCTCGGCGTAGGGACTTCCCACTCCGTAGCCGATTATATAACCTCGAACCAGAATGTTTGGGCTGAGAGGGGGGGTCCAGGACATGATGATGCTGTTGGGAAGCGGCCTGACGTGCAGAGAGCTGGGCTGGTCTGGTACTTGACTTTCTGCAGAGAAAGAGATAAAAAAGAAAAAGGAACATCATGCCAGAGAAGAAGACAACAGGAGTTTCCATCAGACTTCACTGTTTTTGTCTGCCTGGCTATGGCCCCCTACCTCGACTACTGGCAGGTTAAAAGCTAACCCTGTTAGCAGTAGCAGGTACTTAGAGTAATTGGGCTAACAGATGCTAACCATGTTAACTGTGTATTAATCAGCCCTGACACTTTGTGTTATTCCTCACTATCAGATTAGATCAGATTAGTGTGCTTTCAGTCCTCAGGGGGAGACATTCATATAACTCTATTGAGTGATAATCCATTGAAATGCGATTTGTGTGTTTTGGCCTGAAAACACAATTAGCACGGATGTCTTTTTTTTTTTTTTTTCTCCTATATCAGCTGCTTCCTGCTGATCAGGATGTCCTCCTCCTGAGCTTTAGCCCGAGGTCAGCTTTTATAATTATTGTGCTAGAAATTATTTAGGCCAAACCCAAGAACTGCAGCCTGTTTGTGAAATCTTTCTCCACTCACTTATTCCTTTTCTTTCTATCTTTTTTTCATTCTCAGGTGAAAGAAAAGATCTTTCCCACATAATTATTCTTTCTTTCTAATTCATGTCTCCCATTAATGACAATTCATGAAATTTTTAGTAGTCCAGTCACATAACCTTCAATTTGGGGCAAAATTATGGTGGTGAGACAGCTGGTAGAGAAAAAATTCATCAGACACAAGAAAACTTGACTGTCTGATGGATAGGACAACTCTCATGTTCCTTTATATTAAAAGTAGAAAAGTAAAAAAAAAGTTAACTTTGTATTGAGGATGGTGCCCTTAATAAAAATGGTCCTCCAAGGGTTAGGGGAATGATGCTTTTTTTTGGGATTAGCAAATGTTTACTTTACTTTAACCCTCTGTAATTAGTATGCTGTACAGAGAATTATAATGTACAACACACTGTGATGTGGTAGACAATTTAAATCTTAATTAATGTGCAGTATTTCTCAACAGTTATAACTTATCTATGAGAACCTATTGAATAATGTTACAAATGTGTTTTACAGAATTAAAATTTTTGTACAGCAGCCTCCACCTATGGATGTCCAGGAGTTATAGATGTTTTCAAACTGTATTCATAACCACTTCATAAATAATAACTATATGTTATTAGTTTTTTGGGGGAGGTTTGTTTTTTATGAGAACAGTAACGATTTCCAGGGATTCAGTCAGTGTTAAATAGCCTATACACATCTAAATAGTAAGCCATACACCTTGTGTCATTGTCTAACCTTACATATATGACGAGGCAGAGACTTGCAGGCGAAAGCAAGGGCAGGAAACTCCCGGGTACCTTGGTTACATACATGAACCGTTTTATGTATGCAACAATTTATAAACCATCCTCCACTGCTCCTCTGTCCCAAGGCGTCCCCCAGGGTTTGGTGCTTGGTCCACTCCTCTTCATCCTATACATGCTTCCCTTTGGCAACATCATACGCCGTCATGGTCTCAGCTTTCACTGCTACGCTGAAGACGTCCTAATCTACATCTCCCTAACAAAACCCTAGACAACCAGACACCCTCCTACTTTGACCAATCTGCTCCACTGTCCCATACCCTCCGTTCCTCCAACAGAAACTTCCTCACTCCACCACATAGAACCAAGCACCGAACCTGGGGCAACAGAACCTTCTCAATAGCTGCCAGATCCCTCTGAAAATCTCTCCCCAAACACATCAAAGATTGTACGGACCTCAATACCTTCAAAACATTCACCAAAACTCACCTTTTTAAAATTGCTTTTAATGTATAACTTATATGTATCTTGCTTTTATGTATCTTGCCTTTATACTTATGCTTTTTAACCTGTAAAGGGTCTTTGTGTACCCTGAAAAGTGCAATATAAAATAAATGTATTATTATTATTATTTTTATTATTATTATTATTATTACTATTATTAGGCCTGTCACGATAACACATTTTGCTGGATGATAAATTGTCCAAAAAATCATTGCGATACATGATAATATTGTCGTTTTTAGGCCATTTTTCAACTAATATAATGATACTTGCATAATAATGCAAGTACACCCTTTCAAAGATCAATAACATTTTATTTCTAAAGAATATTTAACATTGGAATTGGAATGGGAAGAAGACATTTTAGATATCCAAAATAAATAAACAAAACAACAAGAAATAATAAATAAAAAGGACTCTCAGTCTCTGTCACTAAAAATTGCACTTTAATTAAAATACAACCGAAAACATTAAGCCTAACCATTTAGTTTGCATCTTTCACGCTGTACAGTTGTGGAATTGCCGTTTGTGACAGGCTAATTGTACTGGCTGTCAAATATTTGCAGCATTTGTCGAAATGCCGGCTTTTTCAACGTTATCAAAGGGCTGCATCTCTTTAGCGATGTTGCGAACTACACTCTCTGTGAGTGCCCACCATTTTGCAGTGCCATGTTTGTATTTTGATTGTCAACTAAAGGCCCCAGTGATTGTGGACTGTCGGAAAGACGGAGATGGCCCCTCTGTAGCTTAAGTTGTAGTTTTTTTTCCTAGCTTGGAAAAATGCATCGGATGATTATGCTTTAGGTGCAGATACATGTTTGTTGTATTACCACTTTTAGTTGCTACTGTTTTACAACAAATGCGACATATCGGCTCGTCCAGGTGAAGTTGTCAAGACTTTGTTATTTTATTGTTATTTGTGGGTCTAAATAATTTCTGCAAGGGTTTCTGTACCTGTTCATTTTATTTTGAAAAGGTCCATTTTATTTTGAAAAGCTGTTTGAAAATCCGTGTTAAGGCTGGTTTTGGTTGATCACGTCAGTAGCTTACATCCAGGCCATAGATAGGAGCACACAGCCCATTGGTTTATGACCTGTGGTCATTTGGAGATAAAATAAAAAAGAAGACAAAAGACAATGGTTCACCACGGTCATTCGGTTTCAATCCGAAGTGCTCCAACACTGCAGCTGTCACGTTCAGCTGACCAGAGGCTTCACGTGAGAGACACGAGCAAAACAAACAAGCATGCAAATGGGAATTATCGAGGCCGGCAAAATTATCAAGCTCATTTTTATTTACCATATGATTAATTGATTTATTGATTATCGTGACTGGCCTAAATATTATTATTACTATTATTATACATGTTTGTATGCTGCTTGCAAATACTAAATAGGGTAGTTTAAGTAGTTTTCTTTCAGTCACATTTTGGAGAAAAATCTCTTCTAGCTTCTAGCTTGTTTCTTGTGATGATCCACAGCACTTTTGTGGAAATGCAGTTCAGTTTTATAGCTATTTGACAGGATATATAATATCTTGTCAAATGCCTTCCGTATTCTTTCTTTCCGTCTTCCTTTTTCCTTTCCTCTTTCTTCCACATCCACATCAACCTCCTCTTCCCATCCCTCCTCCCTTGAGGCGAATCTACCATCCATCCATCCATCTCAGCCTATAACTGGTTAAATATTTATGTGTGTTGGGACAGTGGAGGTATTTATGGAGGTACATGCTGTTGTACAGATCCCTGCCAACTCTCTCTACCTCTCTCTCTCTGTCTCTCTCTCTTCTTACCATCAAGGTCATTCTCTGGTGTCTCAGCAGTGTACCAGTCACTCACTGGTCCTGTTCCATTGGCTGTCATGGCTGCTACCTGGAAACTGTACTGACTGCCCTTCTCTAGACCTGGAGGGAGAGGGACAGAGACAGAGACAAAAAGAAAAAGAGAATGAGAAAGAAAAAGAGAAAGAACACTTGTGCACACCACTGCTCCTGCTCCTGTAAACAGTGCACCTGTAAACAGTGCTCCTGCTCCTATAAACAGTGCTCCTGCTCCTGTAAACGGTGCTCCTGTAAACACTGTACCTGTAAACAGTGCTCCTGCTCCTGTAAATAGTGTTCCTTTTAACAGTGTGTAGTGAGTGAGTGGAGAGTGAAATATAGTGACTTTATTATATAATAATTAATAAAAAAGTATGCAATAATATAATTATTATTATCAGTTACAATGACCCTCAGAGGGAATGAATAGACAAGGGTTTTTGGTTGAACAAAAACCTTATTATAATTGTTCAATTATTATGTCCTGACATGAATCTTGAAGTTTTTCGTACTCAACTAATTCAGTACAATTCAGTACCATACCAGAAATGTACACTTAGATTTACATTAGATGATAACTGCCTATACCTCTGTATATGGTGAAACCTGTCTAGTGTTGCAATCCTTCTGGTCAATAACAGTATGAACATTAACGAGCTTGACATTGTTTCAAGGGGATTTTGCCATTTTAAAAACAAGGCCTCACTCCCCACATTCAACTATTCCACCAAAACATGACTGTACCTCAGACTTGATTCTGGACTTACGGCCAAGAATTAGGACTTGCTTGCAACTTGTAAAACAATGACTTTGTCATCTTCTGGGTGTTAACAGTTGGTTTAGACACTTCTGGAAGCCATAGCTCTGACTATTTCACTGCTCTCTCCAGATGTATCCTTTTTTAGTTTGACTAGCTACATGAAACATAGTCAAAAAGCTGCTGATTCAGTGGTTAATGTGTCATGCATAAATCTCCTCATTCAAGTTTTACTTAATCTAATGAAATTCCAGTTTCTTATTCTCAGACAGTAAAAACAGTTATTGTTGTTGACATCCACACATAAACACCTGCTACTGGGGAACGAAATTCTGAGCAAACAAACAGATGAAGATTCCATCATTTATGTCTGTCAGCATTAGGTGGCACTCTGTGGAAACATGTTCTGTTCTGTTTAAATCCTCACAGATGGAAACTATGGTCTTGCAGAATCTTGGCCCTTGTTTGGCCAAAACAACAGTACAAAGCAGAGTTTTACCAGGTGTATTTGGAGAAAAGATTAGGGCAAATGTTAAGTCTTGTAATAGTCAGTATTAAAGTATTAATCTGCCCTTGAATATAGTCCTTAATAATGAACTAATTACTCCTGTTTGAGTAACATAATATAATAACTACATTGCCCTGCTGTTGTTTAAAATAACTGAGCCTTTTTAAGACGGAAACTATAAATATTTACAGTAAATTACCAAGACTTCCAGTTTCAATCAAAATATCAAAAGATGAGATCAACCTGCGGAGCCTCACCTGTGAACAGATACCAGAGGTTATTGGGTTCAATGGCCTCTTGGTCTCCACGGCGACCAGTCTTCCTGTATTTTATCTTGTAGGCAGTAATAATGCCATTCTGGGCACTGCGTGGAGGCGGCTGCCATGACACCTTGATGCTCTAAAAGAGAAACACAATAAATAAATAAATACACAACAACAAATAAACTAATCAAGCTAAAAAACATCCATGTGGAGTGGACACTCTCCAAAGATTTACAAATCATAAACAGTTTCACATTTTTTTTTTTTTAAATATAGAAATATACAAAGTAATTTACATGATCCTTAAGAGGTTAACTGCAACCACGTGCATCAACAAGACATGAAGGCAGTATTATGTGTGAGCAAGTGTGTTTTCACTGCAGTGCGGTGTGAAGAGAGAATATAAATCTGACCAGCAATCAGCAGAGTGGCCCATTTGGCTTCTGTTGTGTTTCTGTTGTTGTTCAGATGAGTCTGATGCTGAGACGCTGCTGTTGAATTGTTCGAGTAAAAGTGGGAACTGTGGAATTCCACTGCTAGTTCGCTGCTGTTGAATTGTTCGAGTAAAAGTGGGAACTGTGGAATTCCACTGCTAGTTTGTGTGTGTGTGTTTATCACATATTCTATCTGTATGTGCACGATTGTGTTTGTGTTTGGCTGTGTGTTGCATGCATTTTAATTGCTTTATTTGCATGTTAACAACCCACCTATGACACACACACACACAAACAGAGAGAGAGAGAGAGAGAGAGAGAGAGAGAGAGAGAGAGAGAGAGAGAGAGAGAGAGAGAGACAACAGATGTTTACCCAGCCCCCACTGAGCTCTGCTCTGTGAAACACCTGCCACCAACCATTCGGCTCATATTATCAGTATGACCCTGCGTGTGTGTGTGTGTGTGTGTTAGCTGGGCTCAACATTAATAAATGAAGGCTCATGAATGAGAAAATAAATCAAACTTGGATCTCTCTCTCTCTCTCTCTCTCTCTCTCTCTCTCTCTGGTGGAAATTACGCTATCACTTTGCTTGACTTAATGATCAACACTGAGGTTGTGGACAATTTAGAAAGTGACAAAAACAGCTAGAGTATTTGATAAAATATTTGTTTTTTTCTGATCTCTGGTGTAAATTAAAAGTACATTAATTTAATATTTGACATGCTGCAAAAAAATAAACAAATGTGTAAGAGTCACAAACACTCTTAACAGGTTGATTATCAGTAATTATTACATGGCCTTCCCAACCATCGGTGGTCAATTCTTTTTCCTGTAATTGACCGTTGCTAAGAATATTTGACCGCTGTCAAGGAAACTGGCCTTTTTGCCTCTGATTCACATATTTCGTAGCACTCAGCACTCTAGAATCTTTGCAAAAATAAACAAAATACAGTTGTCATGATTCAGGGTTATAGTCTTCTTGCGGTGTCTTGTTATGTTTTGATTTCCATGCCCTCTTGTGTACTTTAAGGGTATCCTCTATAGATAGATAGATAGAATTACTTTAATGATCCCAGACTGGGAAATTATTTTGTTATGTTCTTCCCTCTGTCTTCTCCCCTTCCTCCTTGCATGTTTGTCTCAGTAATGTCTGTCAGTCAGTAATGTTCCCTCATGCTTTCTCCTCTGTGAGTTCCCCTAGTTATCTCACCTGTCCTTTTCCATCCTCTCTCTCCTCACCTGCTCCTTGTCCCCTCATCAGTGTGTCTGTATACACTGCCTGGCCAAACAAAAAGTTGCCACCTGACTTTAACTAAGCAAATAAGTAAGAGCCTCCTATTGGATAATTATTGCATGGGTAATTATCTTTCAGCTGGCAACAAGTTATTTAACCCTAACTGATGCAATGAGTAGCTTCTCATTTCTTAAACAACCATTTTGAAAGACACTTCTCGTGGTTGTGGAAAAGACAGGGCTTGAAGACCTCCGGCACGGTGCCGGAAATCCGGCGTAGCTATATATATTTTTTTCTAATCATGTTGCCACAGCAACATGATTAAAAAAAACAAACTGTAACCAGTCGTTTAAAGTGAGTTCCAACTACCAGTTATAGTGTGTGGTGTTCTCCGTAGTGCATACCACAGACTAATCGATTCTTCAGCAGAGTATCAGGTTCTTCACGCTCAATATTACAAATCTCGCGTTTACAAAAGCCCTTCTTAACAAGAAGAAGAGGGCGTTCAGGTCTGGAGACAGGGAAGAACTGAGGAGAGTGCAGCATGAACTCAGGGATATGCTGAGGGCCTGTAAAGACGCCTACAGGAGGAAGCTGGAGACCAAACTCCAGCAGAACAATGTGAGGGATGTGTGGACTGGTATGAAGCAGATCACTGGGTGTAAGGTGAGCGGCAGACAGTCATCGGGCAGCCTGGAGAGGGCAAACGAGCTGAACAGATTCTTCAATAGGTTCAGCTCACAGCCTTCTGTCGTCTCCATGACACCTCCAGACCCCCACACACCCTCCCTGCCCCAAATGCTTCCTCCCCTCCTCCCTCACTCCCCTGCTGTGAGCTCTCCTGTGCAGCACCTCTCCTCCTCCTCCTCCTCCTCCTCCTCCACCTTCACCTCCTCCTCCACCTCCTCGTCCTCCACTGGAAGGAAGACTTCCTGCCTGGTTCCTGTTCCAAAGAAGTCGACACCATCAGACCTCAATGACTATCGACCAGGTGCCCTCACATCTTATGTCATGAAGGTGCTGGAGAGACTGGTTTTGGCCAACCTGAGGCCGCAGGTGAGAGCCCTGCTAGACCCTCTGCAATTTGCTTACCAGCCCCACTTGGGAGTTGATGACACTGTCATCTACCTGCTGCAACGAGCCCATTCGCACCTGGATGGTGGAGGAGGCACTGTGAGAATCACATTCTATGATTTCTCTAGTGCTTTTAACACCATTCAGCCACTGCTACTGGGGGAGAAGCTGCGGGTGATGGGTGTACACGACACAGTGATCTCCTGGATTACTGACTACCTGACAGGCAAGCCACAGTTTGTCCGTATGGGCAGTGTTCTGTCTGATGCGGTGGTAAGTGATACAGGAGCTCCACAGGGGACTGTGCTGTCTCCTTTCCTGTTCACCTTATACACCACTGACTTTCAGTACAACACCGGGTCGTGTCACCTGCAGAAGTTTTCTGACGACTCGGCTGTTGTTGCGTGTATAAGTGAGGGACAGGAGGAGTACAGGGCACTGGTAGACAACTTTGTGGAGTGGACTGGACAGAATCACCTGCAGCTGAACATCAGCAAGACCAGAGAGATGGTGATAGATTTCAGGAAGAAGAGGAAGACGGCTTTCCAACCTCTGTGCATTCTGGGAAAGGATGTGGAGGTGGTCGAGGATTACAAGTACCTGGGTGTTACCATCAACCACAGACTGGACTGGAGATCTAACACTGAAGCTGTTTACAAGAAGGGGATGAGCAGACTTTACTTCCTGAGGAAGCTGAGATCCTTCAACGTGTGCAGCAAGATGTTGGAGATCTTTTATCAGTCTGTGGTGGCCAGTGTACTTTTCTTTGCTGTGGTTTGTTGGGGAAGCAGCATCAGAGCCAGCGACACCAACAGACTCAACAAACTGATCAGGAAGGCTGGCTCTGTGATTGGCTGCAAACAGGACACTCTGGAGGCTGTGGTGGAGAGGAGGACACTGAAAAAACTTTTATCCATCATGGATAATCCTCTCCACCCTCTCCAACTCACACTGGTCAGACAGCGGAGCACCTTCTCCTGAAGGCTGCTTCAGCTTCGCTGTCGTAGCAACAGATACAGGAAATCTTTCCTGCCACAATCCATCACTTTATACAACAACTCTCTCACCTCTGCCTGACAGAGAACTCTGGTCTCTCTACTGTTTTGTTGTATATATTATTATTGTTATAGTATATTTTGCATATTTTGTTTTGTTGTATATATAATTATTGTTTACTGTTTATAGCACACTGTGCACTGTATATATACATGAAATGTTTTATTTGCGGACCCACTACTGCTGTAACAAAATAATTTCCCAGTCTGGGATCATTAAAGTAATTCTATCTATCTATCTAAATAGCAGACGAAATGGCAGACGAACCGGCAGATGCAGTGGTGGTTGTTTTAGGCCTATTACTGGCTGAAAAGACAAAAACAAAAACAAAACGACTATAGAAAAAGTCATGGAGACGCCGAGAGTGTGGGCTGTATGCGTTACAGTGCGAGTTGGAGGTGAGTAAAAATTGTCACAAGTATTACAGATAGTTTCAAGAGCAGTGCCCTGGGTGATCAGATCAGTAGACAAGCGCTGCTGACGCTGTGACAGCCGTTGCCCTGGTCCCCGGTCGCGGATGCCACAGACTCTGCACTGGATTAAACTGTGACTTTCTCGCATGAAAAAATATTAAAACTGTAACGTGTTAACAGCGCTAAAGCCAGAATTAAAACAGCCTTTAGCAGCTTTACTGCTATTGCTGTCGATTGCTGTGAACTGGCAGTAGCGATGCTAATGTCTGTTACCCAGTCTATGAGGTTCTGCATTATACGTTAGCATTAATCTAGCGGACTTTATGTTTAGTGATAGTGGCTGTGTGTGTTTTGAACGTTGTTTCAAACTATAATGTGGGTTTAACTGAACATCTCTGATGCTTAAATATATATATTGCCACTTAATATAGGCCTATTGCTTTACTCTTTTTGTTTTATGTATGCCATTTGTACTGTAGGGCAGGCTAATCTTCAATTTGGAGTGACAAATAAAACCTTGAAGCAAAACAATTTCCTTTTATTGGAGAGCTGATATTGATGTTCATACAGTAATTCAGTAACAGTTGTAAATATACCTTTGTACGGTTTATTTTTAACATTTGACCCTATAGACCATTTCTTTACAGTGTCGCAATTTTTTTCCTCATAGTGGGAAGCACAAATGTCATACTGCTGTGTTCCAGGTTGTTAAGAAATCAGACTGATTGTTCATTTCAACACTTCCTGATTGATTACAAACTGAAAAGACAATGGAGAGTGAAAACTATGAGGGACTTCAGGCTGTAATTAAAGCTAAAACAAAATAAGTTAAGTCTCTATTAGACAACAGCTAACGTTAGCATTCACACTCGCTAGCTAACATTATCTTATAAAATATGATTTACTAGATATAATGAAATGGTAATTTCAAATAGGAAGTCTTTATATGCTAATATTATCTAATGGATATTCAAATATGTTGTTTAACCATGAACTAATCACCATATTGTTCATTGCCGATCAAGGGAATCAATCAAATTAAAACAATTTGTTGGATTTCTGAGTTGCAACCTGGAACACAGTCGCAAAATCCTAGCATTTGAACTTGTGTGTAACAGAGGAAAATGACTGCCATTAAGGTCTGTAGGCCCAATAATAGGGACATTTCTGACCAACAGTAGTAGTATGACACAATGTTCGTGTTTTTGAGTGGTTTCCTGTTTTGTTTAAATAGCTCATATAACTGAACGACATCATGTGCTTTGCAAAAGTTTTGTGATGTGAATTCAATTCTCTCGTTTATTTGGTCTCGAGGATGAACACTTTTTGTGAGATAGTGAATGTAATTGTTTAGTCAGAATCTGGTATTTTCTGTTGCCGTGGTAAAATTTCCAAGAAATTTAAAGTGGATTATCATTTTGTACAAAATACACACAGCTCAGAACCAGACAACCTCTTACACATGTACATATTGTATCACACATCTGTTGTTGTGGTCGTATTAGTACAAACACACAGACATACACACTCAGAGTAATGGTGTTTGTGTGTGTGTGTATCCCTCCATCAGCTGTAGTGTAAGTCATCAGGCCAATGAGCAGTTTAAATATTCAGCCAGTGTTACTGTGCCAACGGCCACAGAGGAATTCATTAACATTTAGCTGCACCTGTTCCCTCTGCTGCTCCTCATCCTGCTAATTGATTACAGCAGAAGTGATTACTGAGATGGAGGAGGGAGAGGAAAAGAGGTGCAGAGGGATGGAGATAGAGATTGAATAAATGTTTGTGTGGGCCAAATTCCTCCATATACTCTTTCTCTGTCCCTCTTCCTGGTTAGACGTCACCACTCAGATGTGAGGTCTCCATGGAAACAACCTAGAATTAAAATTCATGTTGGAACAACTCCTACAGAGACGCAAAGAAGCAAACCATCCATGGAGGACGACACCACCACCACACATTGACTACTACATGTAGGGCTGCAGCTATCGATTCTTTTTGTAATCGATTAATCTAGCACTTTATCGATCGATTAATCGAGTAATCGGATATTTTTTTTTTTGCGTTTTTAAACAACCAAAACAAATAATGCATAACGAAAATGATGTGGCTGTAAAATGATCAAGCATTTCTCAAAAAAACAGAGGTATTCATTCCAACTCCAACATTTGGCTCCAAAACTAAGCCCATTTATTAAGTGCCAGTGCCAATAATTAAACAACAGTACAGTTAAATCAACTTACTGTAAAACATGTATAACATGTAAAACTGTGAATACAAACTTAAATAGTAAAGGCCATTTGGCCTTGGTTTTGTTTTCTTCATACAACATTACAAAAAAAGGATTGCACCTTCTGCAAATTACCCACCTGAGAACAAAGAATGAATATAAAATATCTAGCCAAACAGGTACACAATGTGTACAATTTATAAAAAAAAAAATACATGTAAATAAAACAATTATAAATAAATAAAATAAATAAATTATAAATAAGACTTTTTCAGTCTTCAGTCCCCAAATCCATGATAATCACACTAATTCGCCAATCACAAGGAGGCAAATACACTGTGTGGGAAGACTAGGGTCCTACCTACTCCACATTATACGTGTCCTCCTGGAACTGAAACTTATCCTGAACTGTCAGGAATCATTTCAAAGTGACACAGACACATTGGATTAGCCGGTTGAGGCGGTGTAATGCACTCAAACAGAGTTTATAATCACAAAACAGCCAATGTAGCACATAATTCATGATCATGTCTGTATAAAGTGATGTTTATTTTTGCTCTTCTTCGGCGGCTGTTTCAGTGAGTTTTGGGCGCAGAGTGATGAGACGTATACCGTTGAAATTTGTAGAGTCCCAGCTTTCATATGACATGCTGTATGTGGCATTAGCATGAAGTAGCGTAATCGCTAACGCCGATTTTTCGGACATGCGCCATTAGTGGTTTTTTCTACGTGCTCCTTTAGTTGCTTGGTGTCGGAATTGAGTTTCGATTAGGTGAAAATGATTATCATGAGCGTTTAGCCGAGCTTCTTCCCGTTAAGTTGGTGTGCTGCATTAATATGTTGCTACATGGTTAGCATGCTCGCATGTATAATGCAACATGCGCAGCTCGGGTTGAAGAGATTAAAAACATCAAAGCTAAACATCATATCTAGTCAAACCGCATCACGACATCACTACAAATACAGAGCTAAATTGTGCCAGCCAGCTAAATTGAAAATGTATGACGCGCTGGTGTGCTTCCTGAACAACGGTCCGTGTGGAACAATCAGATCTCTGCGCGTATAGTGCGCGTCATAGGAATTTAACGAGGCTTCGAGGCAGAGTTTTTGCCTCGAGGAATTTTTATAATCGAGTAACTCGTTGAATCGTTTCAGCCCTAACTACATGTGTAACCTCCTTTTATGTAACTACTGTTGTCAATGTTGTAGTCAGTAAATGTATCACTTCAACATGTTTTGTTATTATTACAATACCATCTGCTACTGCTAAGACTGTTACCACTGCTCCAATTACAGATACTAATACTTTTAATACTAGTGCTGCTCTTACTGTTATTACTTCTCTCAAATACTTCTATTACTGCTGCTACTCCTATTGATATTACTGATACTAATGATGCTAATGATTTAAAACAAAATGATTGAAATCAAATTAACATGTACACATGCGATGAATAAACTAATTATCAGGCAAACATCTAAGTTTGTTTATCAGATTTCTCATAATCAGATAACTGCCTTTTTCCAGATGAAAGATATCAGATTATGCTATTTTCTCTCTCTCTCTATCTCTTTCTCGCAGTGTTGCACTCTTGCACTGTCAGCATGCATACCTGTCAACCCTCCCGTTTTTTCCGGGAAATTCCGTTATTTTAATCATCTGTCCCGCCGTCTTCCCGTTTACATATTTTCCCTTAAATCTCCCGTGTTTTCCCTCCGGCCCAGCAGGTGGCAGTACAGTAGTTGTAGCGCCCCAAGTACGCATGAAGATTCGTGAGATTCGGGATTCAAGCCCCCAACAACTTCAAGCGGGATTCGAGTCGTTAATTCCTTAAGTTTCGTTTCATTAAAACCGAAAGTAAACACGGTCGCTACGTGACTGAAGGTCTATTTTTAGAATGGCAATTGAATGAATCGGAGCTACGTTATCAGTTAGTTGTTTAGTCAACACCTGAGAACTCGTCTGAAACGGAGAGTCTCCTGCTGTGTGCTACATGTGTGAAATAACAACTGTAGTCTGGACTTTGTCCGCAGTATATCTGTGTAAACGACTTCATCCAGCGTCTCTCCCTCCCCTCTGGCACCGTGAGTTACCATGGTTACTGAAACTTTATAATGTTGATCAGTAAGAAGTTTTTGGTTAGTTTGACTGTACAAAATCATGAATGTAGCCTGATTGTAGCTCAATGCTGAAATCTTGTATTATAACATATAGAACAAATGTAAAGCCTCAGAGCTTCTTTGATTATTAACAGTATGTTAGTGATGACAGAAAGGTGATAACTCGCCATCAGACTGACAAGGCTGCAAAAGTTGCTGTTTGCATGATGTATTTTTCTGTTAAACGATAAGTGGCTCAGTTTAACAATATTAATAATAATAATAATAATAATAATAATAATAATAATAATAATAATGATGATAAATGATAATGATGATGAGAAGAAGTAGAAAAATAGCGTACTGAAAAGTTCTGTAGATGGTTGATTATTTGAAAGAGCAAATCTTGAGAGAAGCTTGGCAAAAAAAGGAACAGTTTGATTTCATTGATTGAAAATTACATTGAAAAGACAAAAAACTGAATAGAACAGCTGTTCAGAGCATCCTCCTGTAAAACACTGTTGGTCAAATATTTAAACTTGATGTCTGCATTAGAGGACATGGTGTGGGGTGAGGCTGTAAATCTTGTCATTTTTGCATGTGTCAAGTAACGTGCCCTGTAACATGTTTCACAAATTACAAATTGGAAATATGACTTGGCTACAGCTTGAAAAAGGGTTTCAGTCAAAAGATATTTTGCTTTAATCCATGCATTTGTTGCAGCAAGAAAGGCAGAGGAGGAAAGGTGAGAATTGTAATAAGCTAAGAGAATGAGAAAAATAGTGAACTAGCCTACAGATGCAACAGATAGCCAATAGAGATACTAACCTGTAACCTACTGTACTGTAGCCGAGGCGAACAAAATGAAAGGACATGCAATGAATCAGAATATTTTAAGGCCATGTTCAGTCGCAGTATGAATTATCCATCAATAATATTTATGGATGTTTGGATAGATAAGTAATATTGTGACTAAACATGGCATTAAAATATTCGGTCATGATTCAGTAGTATACTTAGACTTTTCCTTTTAAAAATTCAACAGAGGATGAGACAGGAGAGAGAGATGAAGAGGTTGAAGGGACAGAGACAGGAGGAGAGGAGAGAGAAAGAGCAGGAGAAGGAACCAGTGAGATGCATGTGGAGTCAGGTCCATTATCAGCCCATGACCCAGCTACATACAAAGGCCAGAGTCACTGCTCTGATGAAGAAAAAGGTAATACTTCTTGTAAGCTATGGTATTACTGTACTTATTGTTACCTATCTCTCTCTGTGTGTGTGTGTGTGGGGGGGGGGGGTTCGCAGAGGATTTCCCTTATTTTCAAATCCCAATGTTGACAGGTATGTCAGCATGTTCAAATCAAATGTTTTAAAAAAATCAAAAGTAATGATAATTACAATAATTGCATTATACTGTATTAGTCCTTACCATACCTGTATACAACAACACTAACTTCCACCACAGTCCATTAAATATCTTTACAAGAGGTAAAAGCTCCAAACAATCCCAAAACTAAAGGAAATACCTTAAAGAATAATCTAACATGAAACAATTTCTCAAAAATATATATTTATTGTATTGTCAACAAACATCTGACAACTATGCCACAAAACTGTATGTATTCTAACTCTCTGAGAGTTAGAATACATACAGTTTTACAGTTAGAGAGTTAATGCTCTTGTCCTGTCCTGTCCTGTCTTCTCCTCTCCTCTCTGTCTGTGACTGTCACTATCTGTAGCTTTTAACTTAGCGTAACAGCACTCGTAATTGAGTAGGCTTTTGAACAATGCAGGATAAATGTTGCAGACAGCCTGGACCTGGCGCTTTTAGTAAATGGGATGTATGTTGTTGTAACTTATGTAGCTATGTGTGGTATCCTCTTACCCCGCGAAGCACGGTGTGAGTAGCAGGCTCCGTCCACACGCTGCTGCAGCTGCTAGCTCCGCCCGTTGGAAAGAGTGTGGGGTGGACTCAACCATTTGTAAGAATAGGAGGGGGGGTGGACTAAATCTTTAAAGATGTAAATAGCACATTATTGCGCAATTATAATGAGCATCGCTTACATTGTGCTTTCAATAAATGCTACTGCATTGTTAAAAAATTATGAATTGTGTCTCTCAGCCACAATAGCTACAAAGCTGTTTATTTAAAAAATGTGTCTGGTAAATCTAAAAAAAAGTAGTGTATTTTAAATCATAGTTTCGTAAAGAACACAAGACATCAAAGTAATTTATTTATTTATTTATTTTAAAATTACAGGGCAAAACTAATGATGGGGCTACTCTAGATTAGATTAGATTCAACTATGTATGCAGTCTCTCCAAATAGCCTACAATAAGGGGATACAAACACATCCTGTTTTATAATACTGGGCGATTCAAATTTAATTGCCAGTAAAGTATTTAATTAAATAAATAAATGCTACAATAATTGCACAAGTTTGTCAATACCTAAATTTTAAAATATTCTTTGTACAGTTAAAGCAAACTAGACTGATTGTAAATAATAGAAATATTTTATAGATACAAATTTGTATCAGTTTTTTCTAGTATATATTTTTCTTTGTTCACCATGGCTGTTTTATCGCAATTGCTGTATAATTCAATGACACCTTGTCTCTGTAATCCACTTTAAATGGTCAATTCTTTAGAAAACCTTACCTGAATAAATCTAGGCTTTTTTGCCTATGTGAGATTATCTCAGTGATACACATATCATTACTCCAAGCTGAACTAGTGCAGCTATTTGATGAAGCATGTATTTATTATATTAGTTATTTCCTAACCATATATTAATTTGAACAACTTCAGCAGCAACAGTGCTTAGTGCTGCTTAAAGCTCCACATTTTCTTCCTCTGTACCTGGATGGTGCCTGTCTGCAGCACCGAAGCACTCCGCTAGAGACGTCTGTCTTGCCCAAGCAGCAGCACCTGACACTGTTCTCTTCTCTTCTGTCCGCCTCATATTCTGTGTTCGGGTTTAAGCTGAGGTATTTCACAAGGTTTGTTGTGTTGACACAACTCCTTACTGTTTTTCCACAAACATCACAAACCGCGTCTTGGCTGTTTGTGGAGCTGAAATAGCTCCGCACATGGCTCTGTTGATCCTCTGCCATTGTGTCTACAGACAGTGATCAGCGTGCTGCTGCGCTTGCGCATTACGCACTTACCCAGGCGGAAAAAAGTAGTTCCCACCAACCGCAAGCCATTTAGACAAGATCTCAATAGTTTAGTTACTTTCCACTGTGATCCTGTTAATAATATACATTACCTCAAATGACTGAAGTATCAAAAGTATCAATATTTTGATTTGAGAATCAATTTTTGAGCATAAAGATCTGGTATCAGAAGGTATCGATATTTCAGTATCGATCCACACATCACTACCTCACACACACTAACTAGCAGAGGTGAGCTTCAGCAATGGCGAGTCCGGAGGGAAAGTTGGCATTTTCAAAGTGGAAGAACAGACGCTACTTTAATCTCTTTTGTCTACGTCCGTTGTAAGCAACTCTAATCTAATTAATCATCTCTGTACAGCACACACTTCTACAAAACTAGTGGCGGAAAAAACAGTTGTTGACACTGTTGATGACAGCAGGCCAGGTGTGGCTAATGTGAGCTCTGCTAACAAAGAAGGACACAGAGTGACACAGCGCCACTTTCAGCACAGTGAACGAGAATCACGTCCTCAGCGACGCGAATCATGAGTGACAGACAGCGTGAACGTGATTCACGTCCTGGCGTCCCTCGTTCGCGAACGACCTGTTGAGGACATGAATCACGTTTGCGCTGTCACTGAATCAACATGAACGAGAATCACGTTCGCGAACGTGAGTGACTTTTACTGTGCAGTAAAATCACTTAACGTGATGCCACACGGATGTTAGCAACACAGCGCTAATTTTAGCAGTATGGTTACTGAACGTGAATCAACTCCTCTGCCCTGAGTGAGTGAGTGAGTGAGTGACACAGCGCCACTTTCAGCACAGTACGTGAACGAGAATCACGTCCTCAGCAACTCTGTGTGCAGTATGTTCGTGAATCATGAACGAATCACAGTGCGAACGTGAATCACGTCTTCACAGTTCTCTGTGTGAGTCGCGGCAGTCCCACTCCCGGCCAGCATGCTCGCTGCTGAGCTCAACTGAACTGAGATATAATAAAAATAAACCATAATAAAAAAGATCCCTACTACTATCAATGTTGAGCTTGGCGTTACTGTTAAAAATGCACTTCCAATAAAGTGAGTATTGGCAAAACCGGTTATCATTTTTATGTTGAGGTGGCAGGGGTGTTGTTGGCAGCTGCCGAATGTAACTAATAAAGTAACGTGTAATCTAACTTAGTTACTTTTAAAAACAAGTAATCAGTAATCAGTAATACAATAAGGTAATCTATCAGTATCTTATCAGTAATACAATATTTTTTCAAGGTAACTGTGCCAACACTGCTGATGCTAATAGCCCTATTCACACAGAGACTCTGTATTATCTCTGGAGCAAATTCTCACCAATTCTCTGCATTTGTTTGTTCACACTGAACCAAGTAACTGCAGATCTAAGAGAGGTGTGAAGGTACACATCGTGATGTTGACGTCTGTGTGTTTTTTTCAGCGTGTTTCCCCCAGTTTCCACCAGTTAATCTAAACATGAACCTACCAACTGTTCATAATCATATTAATGAAGTTATAATGGAGGCCGTTTACTGGTGCAAAGCTCACTGACGTCTCAGTCAGGAGGGCTGACCGTCACAGTGATGTTATTCAATACAAGTTGTCGGAGACAGAAACTACAACCACACAACAGTGAAAAGAGACAAACACTTAATGAGTGTTGCTATTGCTCATATAAGTTGCCAAAGACACGACTATGTACTACGTTACTGTTGTTTGGTCCTGTTACATTGCTTTGTGGACATTTCTCTATATTTTGTTTAGTGAAGGATCTGTTTAGTTATCAGACTATGTACACCATCATACTGACATGCCCCGTTCCATCCCGCCGTCTTATCCATTGACACAGGTTTGATTTGCCAATGCTGCGCCTCTGATACTACCTCCAGAGGCGCATCAGCGCCGCAGTGAAACTGTACCCCTTTTTGGCATCTGAGAGGATCGGCGCAAGATTCCGGCATCGGGCTGAGACCCACTAAGTCAGATTGGGAAGGAGAAGGAACAGACACACATCGAAGGAGCACTTAAAACCTGTGGCTACCAAAAACTGGACCTTTGTCAAAACCACTAAAAGACCAAGGGCAGACAGAACGGAGGAGACAAGAAAATGTAACAATATGGTCATTCCCTATGTCGCAGGAAGATCTGAGAAACACAGGAGGATCTTTATTAAACATCATATCCTGGTTCACTTTAAACATACCAACACACTGAGGCAGAGACAAAACTCCCAGACGTAAACAGAGTAATGTAGTTTATGCTGTTTAATGCAGCCAGGACTGCACAGATTTGTACACTGGGGAGACAGAACAACCTCTCCATAAACCAACGGCACAACACAGGAGGGTCAACTTCTCAGGTCATGACTCTGCTGTCCACTTAGATCTGAAGGAGAAAAATCATTCTTTTGAGGACAACAATGTAAACATCTTGGCCAGAGAAGACAGATGGTTTGAAATAGGAGTAAAGGAATCCATCTATGTCCAACTGGAACGTCAGTCTTTGAACAGAGGAGGTGACCTAAGACAATACTTATCACCCCCCTACAATGCTGTACTGGGTTCTCTCACCAGACAACTTAACAACCATTCACACCTGGGCTCACCTAGCCTTAGTGACCCACATGAAGGCCAGTTGGACCAACAACCCACAAGTGGCCCTAACGACTCGGAAACTCAGAGCTCAAACATGTCAGTAACGACTCTGTAAGGACACTCGCACAAAGAGTTTAAAAGCCTGTAACTCCCCTCCACTTAGATAGAACTGAAGAAGCCTCTTGGATGAGAAGGAAACATCTTCAATAAAGTGAAACATGCATTTACTGCTGTTGCTACTATTGTCTTGAATGATGATGCTAACGCTTTTTTTTCTGCTGCTGCTACTTCAATAACTGCCTCTGGTACTTCTCTCACAGCCACTGCTGCTACTACTTCTATACCTCTGTGGCTCTTTCTGAGGTTTCTTCCATCGTCTTTTTTCTTCCCACTGTTAAACGTTTTTTTTTTTTCCATTCCCATTGATGTAATGTGATTGTGAATTTGGGCAATATATATAAAATGCATTTGATTTGATTTGATTGCTACTACTGTCACTTTGTAACTGCTTCTGTAATAGGTTCAACTATTACTTTTTCATGCAGCTTCAGCTCTTAGTGGCAGTAGCTGACATCAGACATGCATTGAAAATGATTGTTCTAAATCCACTTTACACCTGCTGCAAATGATGCAGCTGCACCACAGTCTGCTTTTTTCATTGAGTTGTTGAATTTCATCTCCTTCACAGTTCTCACTGAACTAAATGGACTCCGTGGATCAATTAAGTTGGTTTCAGACGTACTTACTCTCTGACTCATCTTCAGTTTTTTCTCTGTCTAAGCGGCCCAGAAAATGTTGGAAGCAGAAATCCCTCATGCAGTTGCTTTGTATTCAGATGTAGTTGGCATATAGCAGCAAGGCAAGAGAAGATGTGGCCTTGTTCACAGCCTTCAAATGGGCAAAGAGCCTCTTTTTATTTTTTCCCCCAGAGGACATGAGGAAAAAACAGGGAGGTCTGCAGAAAGTTAATGAAGACAGCACTCATAATAATTACTTATTATAACGAAAAGGACAGTGATTATCACAACAAGCAAGACGTTTGAGGGAAACACAATGAACAAATACTGCAGTAATACCAACACAACAATACTGCTAATATTGCTTAATAAATAATAATAATTAAATCTCTGATACCACAACTGTTGCTACAATACTATTAAATAGAATGACTTGTAATACTGTTATATCTACTATTGCTCATTCTATTACTACAAATCAATCAATCAATCAATCAATCAAAGCTTTATTGTCATTTTGTTGTACCAACAAAGCAGCCCAGCAAAAATGAGATAACATTTCTCCAGAATCAATAACAGAAGACAATAAATAACACACAATATATAAATATAATCATTTAAAACTAAGACTATGACTAAGGGCTCGTGAAGTACATCAGTGCACATGCTCCAGATCAGCAGTTCATCCATCTACAGCTTGTTGAAGGAAGCTGTTGAAATGTCTGTTATTTCGGCCTTTATGACTTCGGAACCGTTTTCCTGATGGGAGCAGTTCAAAGAATGTGTGGAGAGGGTGGGAGGCGTCCCTGACGATGTTCAGTGCTCTGCTCCTGCAGCAGCTTTGGAAGAGTTCATGGATGGAGGGGAGGGAAACTCCGATGACCCTCTCAGCTCCTCTCACTATTCTTTGCAGGTCTTCTTTGTTTGATATACTGCAGCTGGAGTCCCATGTCGAGATACAATACGTCAGAACACTCTCCACCACACCATAGTAGAAAGTCTTGAGGATGCTGGTGGGAAGAGAGGCTTGTTTCAGCTTCCTCATGAAATACAGTCTCCGCTGGGCCTGTTTCATGATCCCTGAGGTGTTTTTATTCCAGCTTAGGTCCTATGAGACCTGCACTCCGAGGAACTTGATGTTCTCCACTCTCTCCACTGTGCGGCCACTGATGCTGAGAGGAGCGTGCTCAGGCTGTGACCTCCAGAAGTCTATGATCATCTCCTTTGTTTTGTACGCATTGAGCACCAGATCATTTTCTCTGAATCAACCCTCTAGGTGTTTAACTTCTTCCCTGTACATTGATTCCTCATTTCTATGAATTAGTCCCACCACTGTGATGTCACCTGCGAACCTGATGATCTGGTTCCCCTCGTGTCTGGATGCACAGTCATGTGTTAGAAGTGTAAACAACAAAGGACTTAGTACACAACCTTGAGGAGATCCTGTGCTCAGCGTGATGGAGTTGGAAGTGTTATTTCCGACACGGACAGACTGAGGTCTCTCTGTTA
This sequence comes from Sparus aurata, assembly GCF_900880675.1. Classification (NCBI taxonomy): domain Eukaryota; kingdom Metazoa; phylum Chordata; class Actinopteri; order Spariformes; family Sparidae; genus Sparus; species Sparus aurata. The sequence goes on from NC_044198.1 coordinate 1,250,757, forward strand.
GAAAGACCTGGATCCAGAGGCATGTGGCGGTGTTCAGGCCAAATAGGAGGAGTTTCTCCATTAGTTTCTGGGGGTTGATGGTATTGAATGCTGAGCTGAAATCAATGTACAGGATTCTGGCGTAGGTGTCTTTCTGTTCTATAGTTTATGATACACTGTACAAAATAAATTCCAACTCATAATATTTGGCATAGGAAATAAGAAATTGCCCCATCTTTCATACCAAGCACTTGTTCTGCCTCAGTGAGTCAGCCCCGATGACTTAGAATCTTTTAGTGTGAGTGTAAAAGTTCTGTCCTCTAGTCCTCATGAAAATCAGCTTTGAGAATTTAGTTCATGTTTCATCTATATGTAGGCTGAACTCCTTCGTTTCACTTTATTTGCAGTTGTTTAACATTTTAAATTACTTTTGTTCAAAGGGACTATGCATAACTGTCACATCGAGTAAATTAACAGAAGTGACAATTCAAAGGTGGTCGAAATCAAAGAGAGAGTTTTAGTTTAGTTTCTTCTCTTAATGTTCTGTCCAAGAATGTTGCATTGAAATTTTGAGCTTTGTCACTTAAATTTCACAGTGGTGTGTGACTCTGGCGTCAGGCCAAGCAAATGTTTTCCATCTTCTCTGAGCTGTGTGCATTAACTAGATGACATGTTAACATACTGCTATTATAAAACAATGAGTATGAATGTTTTGGTATGCATCATGTGCTGTCAAAGTGTGTTGCTCTTTGTAAATGTTAATGTAAACCTCAGGCTGATGTTAATGAAAGTGGAGCTCAGAGTAAAGAGGCTGTGATTCAAAAGCAAAATGGGTCATAAAGTCATCTTGCAAAAGTGCTGTACCCATGTTTGGTGTCTGATGAATATTGAATCTTATGTATTACTCATACTGGATCATATTTCAACTTCTCCTCAAACTGCTAAAAGCCTGTCTCTTGCTTTGCATACAGGGGGAGTTATTTTGTAGTCTATTGTTGCTGATACAGTACAGATGAGTACCAACAGTAGAATTGTATTTCCCTGTGTACTTAGATTCCTTGTATTCATTTGTCCAATCGATGGATGACAAAGCTTTGAGGATCAAAGAAACTTAATCAACTGAATCAAGAATTAATTCAGTGGGTTGCTCTTTTTGTTTCCATATGCTGAGATGCAGTGTGAGAGCTGCATAAAGAACACCTTATTCACTCTGTGACCCACACACACGCGCGCACACACACACACACACACACACACACACACACAGAAGGCCAGGTCAGTAAACACTCCCTGAACTCAGTATGTGGTTGTTTGTTCATGTCCTCTGGGTAAGGACTGTGTGTGTATATACTGCATGTGTGTGAGTGTATAAATGTCGTCTGTGTCTCTATTTACTCTGTAATACAACATGCAGCCCCATGCTGCATGATGCAGTGTGCGTGGATGTGTTTAGAAAATAAACGGCTTTCAGATTTTAGAACAATATATTCAAAATACTGATGGAGATATGTTTGGGCACTCGGGTCTCTGTGTACACAGAAAATGTAAAAAACATTGAGGGTTCTTTTAAAGGATAATTTTGGTCGATTCAACATGCAGCTTTACTGCTGAAGCTACCCTTCAATTGCCAGTACTGAAGACGAGAACATTTTTGGTCTTGTTTGGACTACCAGAAGACAGGGCTGTAAACAAACCGGTATGTGGCTGCTTGCACAAACACACTGTTGTAACCACTTTTTTTTTTAATTCATTTTGAGTCATACCCATCATACATGTTAAGATGCTTAAAACACAGTGTAAAGTTCTGCCCCCATGGGTTAGCTGTCAATGCTAAGTCTCTGTTCAAGGAGCCCTGTAAGGGTTGGACCAAAAATGTTCGCGTCTTCGGTACTGGCAAGTCAAGGGTAGCTTGAGCAATAAAGTTGCATGTTGAAATCGACCGAAATTATCCTTTAAGAAATGATCGCTCAGAATTAAAGCGCCACAGTGATCCAATTGTAACTATAACTATAATAAATTATTGACCGTCTTGAGAGTAATGCAGGGATTAAAAATAAATGTATTTATTTATTGCTCCATAAACAGAGAAACAGCAGTGAATGATCTTATAATGTTCAGGTGATAAGCACAGAAAAGATGATCATTCTAAGCAAAGCTAAACATTACTACAACCCAACATATCTACAGCTTCTGACTTCATTTGATAGTTGAGAAAGTGAGTTAATGACTGATTTTCTTCCAAAAATGATTGAGAGGCTTGATAATAATCTATCAAACGGGGCAGGTCTGACTGAATTCTATTACTGCTGAGACTACTATTACACTGAGCCTTTTGTACACAAAGTCGAATAACGAACAAAGTGTCGATAAAAATAAAATCAGTTGTTTACCTACTGTCTGAAGTGTGTGCTTTCAATTTCTGTACACATTGCTTTTTATCGGAAGAAATAGGATCTCCCATTGACTTCAATACAGCCGACACCACAGACAGATTCAGTGATGCAATTATCCTTCCTTCTCTTTTAAGTTCCTTGGTCACTGGTCCCTCCCTTGTCCAATCGGAGGTTGGCTGTTAACCGCTCTGTGTAGTGTTTCTGATAAAGTGGGTGGAGCATCAGGTGAAGTTGGAGTGATGTTTTAAGAGATGGAGAAGAGGAAAAGATGGTTCCAGGATGTAACAGAGCTGGTGATCATGATTCTGTTTTTGTGTCTGAGGGTGTAATCATCCCGTTACTACAGTGACTCTGTGCAGAACACCGGAGCATAGGAATCTGAGATGATTAGCAGCAATTATCTGCTGTTCGGTGACATCATCACAGGTGTGTGACAGAGAGATGAGGCAGAGAGAACAGCTGCTTATTCAAGATACAATAATTCAATAATTTAATAATAATAATATGATGCATGAATGAACTGATGAATGGATGATTTCACAACAATACACACACACACACACACACTAACGGGAACAGTAATGGATTCAGGGAAACGTTACGGTTAGCCTACTATTTGCAACACACACACAATGATCGATGAATGTTACCATTGAAGAGTGGTTAACAACACCATTGGGTAAACTCAACGTCTTAATTTTACCTTTTCAATACTGTTTGCATTGGCTGTGACAGCAAGCAGTCGAAGAGGGATCAGTTATCCGGCCAGCCTGGCTTGCTTGAGGCACTGAATTGAATTGAATTGAACGCGCGGAGCATTTGGTAGGAGGGGCAAGTGGGAGAGGGTGTTAAAATGCAGCGCTCTGATTGGCCAAAAGCTTTTCAATCCACTTACACGCAGATTGTTGTGGCTCAGTGGCAGAATCAACTTCACAGATTTGCATAGAAACTGAAACCAGCGAACTGCGAGATGCAACAAAATGCGTACCTAGAGAGCAGCAATGCGTACAAGCATACTGAATGGTCAAAATGCGTACCGAGTACAAAAAATATGTACATATTGGCAGGTCTGCTAACTGACTGAATGAATTTATAAGTAAGTGATGGCAATTTTACACTATTATGTTTGTTCTACTTCTGCTTTGTTTCGTCAAGCACTTTGTAAACAGTGTTTTTAAAAAGTGCTATATCAATAAAGTTTCTTAATATTATCATCATTATTATTATTATTTTTATCATGAGTGAATGTATGTGTGATTAAATGAATGGATATTTACGATTTGTGTGAACTTCTTCGAAGGAAAAAATATACTGTATGTAGACCTTCATCAGACAGAGAGATGTGTGCGTGTGTGTGTGTACACATTCAACGTAGCTAAAGTAGTAGTAAAGATCCTGTCCAGCAGCCCTTCATTAAACTTTCCTGGAATAACTGCAGACAGTGAAATTAATACATCACAATGTCAGAAATAAAATTCTATTAAACCTTTACCGAACCCGAGAAGATGATGTGTTCTGTATTTACATTTTACAAGAATCACCAGTAGTGAAATTGAGGAGGGGGGAAGAGGGGGAGAGGCTGAGGCTGGCTGGAGAGGGCAGAGAGTTGGTTGGGCTTGGTGGAGAGTGGATGTTCCCTCTTGTTGTGACTGGGGGGGACTCCTCCTTGCGGGGCGAAGATGGCAGCAAGGACTCCTCCTCCTGGCACAGCTGACTTGTCTGTTCGAAGCTTATCTGAGGCACAAGTATTTCTCCTTCCAAGGGCTGTCTTATCAGTTGTTTTGGTTTGTCTTGCCTGCTGTCCTTGAAGGGAGGAACTGGTGTGTGGTGCACTGAGTAGAATATGTTGGAGGTTAACAACCTTACTCCTGACTTGTTGAGACAGAATCCATCTGCCTTAAAGAGGTGTCTGCATTCCCAGAAAATGTTAAAATTGTCAATAAAGTTCACTGATTGAGCGGCACATGTAGCTTTGAGCCATCTGTTCAACATCAACAACCTGCTGAATCTCTCATCACCTTCTACAGACAGGTGGTAGAGGGCCACTGTCAAAAACCACAGTATCAAGAGATCTGACTTTGTTCAACAGATCAGTGAAGTCTTGTTTCAATACCTCAGATTGTTGTTTCACAAAGAGTTGACAGAAACTTCTGTTAATTAACTGAATCAATTCTAACCATCAGAAAAATGTCTTTTACGTCTGGGTCTACAATAAATTTTACATCTGTGAAGGCTTAAGGATGACTGCACTGATGGGATTTCCACATTTGAAACCTGCTTAAAAATATAGGGCACTGTTTTGGGGTTCAGATGCAGTTTTCAGTGAACCAGCTGAAAACCCAATCACCAGAATAAATGTTAGCTTAGGACATTTCTGCAAAACCGCAAAAGTTACATTTCTTTATGTTGCATCCATTTGTTTGGGTTTAATTATCTATTTCTCTCTCATCACAATGGTGTTCTTATGGTCTACTTAGGTTAGGCACTCAGGAAAACATTGTGGTATGGCTTAAAGTAGCCAACCTTTCTGGTCTCCATAAAAACAGCTGGCGAATTCACCAAACATTTGGTTTTGTCACTAGAGAGATGTCTGGAAATCTCTCCACAGAGTCGACCTGTGGTTGGCTGTTTGACTGCAGCATTGTTGGCTTGCAATAATGCTACCTCCACCCCCCCATAAGCATGTCATGTGAATGTCATATGCCACATTCGGTACAAATGCCAACTTTCATTGTATCTGTGGTTTGCAGAAATGTTAACGCTATATAAAGTAAAAGCTATGAATGAATGAATAAATGAATGAGTGTAAAAGGTTGCTGTGAAAGAAGAGGAATGCACATGTGAAGACCAGAACGACTTATGATCTGCACAGCCATTCACAAACAGATATTAATGGACTCTGTAAAGCCTCATTTCAGTTCCCCACAAGTCAAATGAACACTTCACACTGAGCTCAGCTGAATCCTTCAGTGCTGGTTCTTTTAAGTAATGTTGAAGTGAGTCTCCAGGTTCTCAAGAAAACTGCATCTCATTTTGGCAGAGACTCGAGTGGAGTTTTAATCGCTCCAACAGGAGACAAACAGTGAAGCTAAAAGTTAGTAATATGTTGAATGTTCCCGCACACTCTTAATCAAGACTGACAGACATGGAGAAAGTGACCCTGACTGGACTCACTGGAGAATTCTGTGTAAGAAACAGAGTGACATACCATAAACTGTGGCTCAACCAAGCATTCATCAACACACACACAAGCACACACAGTAATGCTCTAGTCACTGGAGCAAAGTTGTGGAGATGTCAGATGTGTCTGAAAAGTTGGTTTGACAGCAGAAAGACGAGGGCAAAAAGATTCACATTCTCTCCTTCAGAGATCCTGAGGCTGGACCCACCCACCCACGTACACACACACACACACACCCACACACACACACACACACACACACACACACACACACACACACACACACACACTCACACTGCTTAACTGTGTGTGTGGCAATTAAGCAGTGGACAGGATGCTGCAGGAGCTCAGCACAGTTCACTTGCAGTTTTTATCGATTTGTCCATAAAAAGTCTTTAACCTTCCAGCTGTATTTACTTTTTCAGGCAACGTAACCACAAATACTTGGTTGCTTCTAAGAGCTCTTATCCACTAGATTTTACTTACCACTAATATCTTAAACAACTTGAAAAATAATACTGCAACATACTATATATGTATCATTGACATATTTAGCCACTTACCACAGTTTAAGTGGGAATTGCTGTAGGTCTGTTCAGATGAGCAAAGCTGGCAAGCTTCTTCAGACAGTCGGCTCAAGCCCACTGCAACATACTGGACATCCCACTAATCTACTGTATGCAAGTTATTATTATCGTCACTCCCCACACCCTGCTTTACTGAGTTTGGTATTGTCTTGTGGGTAGTGACAAGGTCAGAGCCTCCATGGTGCACATATTCATATTATCAATGTTACTCCCCACTACCTGTTGGGCTCACTTGGTGGTTCCTTGGTATTGATGAAATGAATGCTGGCAAATGTTATTTAGTCTTTCCTCAGAAAAGAAAAATGTTTTAATGATGGAGCAGATAATGAGCTGACTGTTAGATCTTCTCACATTTCAGCAGTTGTATCTTTGATGGCTTCTGCAAGGCTAAGCTACATTTAAGACAAAAATTGAAGTTAACTCTCCATTTCTTTCCTTTTTGGTCTTTTGGGCGTCATCTTTATATTTGAAAGGTGCATTCAGACGACCTGTGACAAATAACTACAATTGTGACTACAATTAATTATCAGTGTAAGCTGGCAATGTGAACCAAATACTGATGCCTGATACATGCTGCTTTGTGATGGGTATGACAACACACAAATCAAAATTTAGCTTGCCAGAATTCCAACAGTGACTCAACAGTGCCAGTGGCCATGCTTGGACCATTTGGTAACTTTGTTACCCATAGTGTGAATGTAGAAATAGTTGTTCTTGGGAAGAGGTCTCTCAGAGATTCAGGTAGAGTAGAGTAACATATTTACCTATAAGACCCAACTCACAGTCCCTGCACTCTCTCTGCTAAGAGGGAATGGAGTGGGGGGGGGGGGGGTTCTTTTAATTAATGGCAGCACATTTGCTGCCAAGGAGGGTGCATCCCCCCGAGACCCCCTCAAAATGGCCATCAAACTGTCTGTATCTGTTTCTGTATTTGGAGCGGGCTTAAGGCAAAAGTTGGTGTCGTCTAAAGTGGAAATGGGTGTGGCTCACTGGAAGCTGATAATTTTCACCATATTTATTGAGATTTTAAATAATTGGTTGATCAGAGGTTGCTATAATCATCACAATGAATAGACTTGAATGAATAAATTTAAGTCAGCTACCAAATGAGGATTTTCCTTCATCACAAGCTCAAATATAAACACATTTTACTTGGATGACAGTCCTACTCATAGAAAGTAAATTAATTGTACTTGATAGTGGTATCAGCTGAGTACTCACTCAATTCAGTACACTTGTTTTAGGCTATTTCGTAAATCAAATGTAACCAATACCATTGACGTTTCTGGACTGCAACACATTTGGAGCCTTTAATTCAACTCAGTTTAAATTTAACCTGTTCCTCCTCCTTGTGTGAGTTAGGGAATGTAGACAATACAGGGCTCACTGCTCCAAGGGACCTTGGAGTCAGCATTCAGCTGTGTGTGGGTCAAAGGTTAGCAGGAGACAAGGCCACTATAGGGACTAAAACGGAGCCTGACTCCTATGTCAGATGGAGGAAGATATCTAAATGTGTACATGTCCAGGAAAGGATAGAGGGATCATTTAGGTAATTTTGGAGTACAAGACCCAAGGAGTGACAGTAACAGATTTAGTCATCTATGGGAGATGGGCAGGGAAATAGACCACCTCCTTTTCTAGTCGATTGGCTAGATGGACCCTCAACCCACCACAGGGACCAATTAGAAGTAGGCAGGTACAGCCCAAGGGACTTTAAGAGGGATCCCACGAGTAGAGAATCAGGGGGTGACATTTTAGATCTCCTAAGATCGAGGGTTTGATAGGACTTCTGATAGAGCAGAGGGCGAAGCCGTTTGGCATTACCTTCGCCATAGATTTGAGAACTCCAGAGGGCGGCCACACTCTGAATTCGGACGCTGGCTTGAAGAACTGTTTCAATAAAGATTGCTCTATCGTTCTACCCAGCCTTGCCTCCACAGAATTCTTTTATCATCAAACTACACGCCGACACCTTTGAGGAAGAGAGCCCAGAAACTACAACATCCACACCACGGATACTGGGTATTGCTATCATGCATCCCAAAAGCACATGTTTAAAGATTAAGGGAGATATTTGTTGTATTGTAAGAATGAATAGAAAGCTAGCAGGCAAACTAGTTCAAAGGGATGGTGTTTACTTCTAGAGTTGTCTGAATCATGACTCATTCGAATCTTTAACCCGGGTCATTAAAATAACCCATGAGTTGCGAATCTCTAGTATCATTAACTCGAATAACTTGAGTCCTACTATAATCAAATCTAAAATGATACATAGCGTCACGCAGAGCCGTATACATAGCAAACTTGTAGCCCACTAGCCCTGGGCTTGCTACGTGCAACTAGCTAGAGCTTGCTACAAGCTTGCTACGAGCTATGAGCTATTAGCTACGAACTTGCTACGAGCTACTAGCTACTGGCATTGAGGCTCGCGAGCTATGAGTCGGCTGTGTTCCCGGCATCGAGGATCGTCAGCTACAAGTCGGCTGTGTTTCCGGCATCGCGGCTCGTGAGCGAGTGAAGTCTCTTCCTTGAGTCTGCGTGAAAAGCACATCCCTGTCATAGTACAACAGAAGCCATTCTTCCACTTCTGAAATAACATAATGTTACACAATGTTCTGCAGGTAGCCTAGGCTACTGTAGGTTTGGTGTAAAGATGTAGCATAATAAGATGAAATTAGGTCGATTGATCTTTGCAAAATAAAATAATTCATATATAAATATTATATATGATATTAAGTAGTATATTCTAAGTAGGCTATTATTATCTCTATTTGGGAACTTTATCCATTTACACCATTCCTACCTCAGTACTTCATTATTTATTTATTTATTTATTTTTTTGTTTTATTTTATTTTATTTGAGTATCTCTTTTATTTTTCCAATCATGTATATAATGTTTTATTGCATTGTGTTTTTTACTACGTTAGTGGTTAAGAGACAAATAGACTGAGTTTCCATGGTGATTAGACAATACTGACTCAAGTGACTCAAGTTACTCGCACAACCCGGTTCAATTTAGTGAGTGACTCATAATGACTCGAATCCTTAAAAGGAACCGTATTTACCAGCTGTATTTACTACTCAGAGGTCAGATACAAGTGCCCAGAATATCCGCAATGCATGGATTACATGGAGTGACACTGCCACCTACTGACATGATATATTTATGCAGGCACACATGTATACCACAATATTCTAGTGTCAGCCGGGGATGATTTAGCCCTGATCCTCAAGTCTCACACAAAGAATGCAGGCAGGTCAGGGTGTAAAACCCTGCTGAAGGGTTTTACATCAAAACCACATGCTGCTTTAGTATGCTTGGAATTCAGCTTTCAGTAACTTTGACATGAAAATGTTCGGGTGAGAAAAATATTCCTCCTTTACCTATTGTTATCTTGAAGCTTCAAACTGTCACCAGTCCTGACATCACTCATCGATCAGCCCTTACCTGACAGCCAGTCAGCAGAGATTTTCAATCACATGCAGAGAAATGAGCAGACAGAAACTAAATGAGGTTACCTCCCCACAGACAATCTGGAGCTCTTCCAAATGGATTTAAATTATGAGCTGTTCACACTGACTCTGGAAACATTTTCTGCTGCTGCTTTCTGAGCGTAATGTAAAAACAAGGATGTAAAAAAAAAAAAAAAAATTCTAACGAAGCAGGTCATGACTTCAGTTTTATTCAAACTGGGATCTACAACACCAACCTACACCTCAGTCTTCAAAGTCTCTTATATGTGTGCAGAATGGATATAGGGTGCAACAAGCAGCGTCATCTAAATGTCATCTTTGATCAACAGATGCTAGTCAAACATGGTGTGTTATGGTAAGACAAAATCACCCATCAAAAAAGGTTTTTCACCCTTGAGTAAGACAAAGGGAAAAGCAACGGCATCAAAAGAATATCATTAATTTCAACATCTCGTCTCTTGCCTTGCTTGGTGTTTTGCAGACAAACTAAGGACACGTGTAGTCTGTAACTATTTTTTTCATATATTTGCTAAAATTGATATTATGATCTGACAGTAGAATGAGATACAGGTCTGCTGTGTAAAAATCCACTGTCTGTGGGTCCATCCAGTGGCTGTAATTTGATTTGCAAGAATCCACCGCTCCCAGATCAACACAACCAATCATTGCCATGGTAATGATTGCCAAGTCTGAGAAGTGTCAATAATTCTCATGCATTCGCTGCTGGCAGCCCCCTTCCCTTGTGCAGTGCGTACTGGGCAGTGCCCCTCCCCTGTGCAGGCACAGTGTTTGGTGCTAACTCCAGTGTTTGGCTTTGTCTTTATGGCTACTGTTTAGCAAAAGTGGCTTTCAAGTGACCGGGCAGTTGCAGGAACCAGCCATCGTCCTCTGTTTCTCTCACCACAGGAGGTGTGAGTGGCATGTCAGTGTCCATCTCACCTCTCACCTACTCCCTGCCATATTGTGGTGGCCTGGATACTATCCTTCCTTTGCCCCCTTTTCTTTGACACTATACTATTGACAAAACGGCATGTGATCCAGCTATATGCATTTTCGCCTGCGAGAAAGAACAGTCTGCTGAGTTCTCGAGTGGAATCACCAGATAACCTCCTGATTCTGTTCCTTCCCCCGCCTAGGGAGAGTCCTGACCCCTTTTATTGCCCTCTCTCTCTTACTTTGGCCTTATTAGAGCTTTTATAACAAACCTTTGGACAATCAGGCTCAGAAAGGACTCAATCAACATCTGGGTAACATCAGTACCTGTCTACTCTTCCACAGACTGTTTACATTCAGTGCCTATTCAATCACTGGAGATCATCAGGTTTATCCCTGGTTACAACCGTGCTGGTCAACAAATGGCCAGGCCCACATCTGGCATGTACTATTAAGATGTCATCCAATAAGTTATGACGCTCGAACACAGCAGGGTGTCCCCACATTCATTGTAAAGAAACCAAAAGCCTTGATTTCTCCTGTAATACTGAAAGAGCATTGGATTACAAACTCATTTTCTTTTTAACAGTATATCTTTAACTAGCTTGATGAGACCTCAAACATGCTCTGTCTCTCATTTGTGGTAGTTAAAGAAAACTTCTGTTAAGAATAACAGGGTTAATGTCAATATTCTGGTGGAGCTAGAGAACCACCTCCTGGTAAGTTTTGGTATAATTTCAAAGGCCAATACTAATGAAATGTTCTATTTTATCATCTATTTCTAAGTATTTAGACTTTCTTTCAAATCTGATACCTGTCTGGAAAGTATAAGCTGTCACTGTACGAGATATTCTTAAGCCATTAGTGCCTTTGATGATTATGTGCTTGTGTTTGTGTTTTATTCTAACCAATAGTTTCTCTTTTGCCTATTAGGCAACTTCAGTTGTGTTCTTTTATATTCTTATAACAATTGTTAATGTGAGACCATGGTGGATTTCAGCACATAGTCAGTTGCGATTTAAAACTTTATCAAATCATTAGTTTGATTCAACAAGTAAGAAATCGGTAACATGAGCTATGACATCGCCGGAGGAAACAACGTGACCAGGCCGCCCGATTCCGCCCTCAGTTCCGCCCCCGGTTTAAACATTAAAAGCTCATGTATCCCGCTGCTCTTTGCACTCTTCTCTTGAAAAACTCTTCTCTCTTGTAATCGCTGAAACTCTTACACGCTTGCTTTTTGTTTGCTACCGTCGTACTTACTTTAATTTTTAGTACGCGCAACTTCTTATTTTTCCAAGTTAATTTCCGTACTTTGCTAGATTTTTGAAGCTCTGATACTTAGTAACCTCCAGAGATTTGAGCCACTTGTGAGATACCTCTCCCGGTGAAGCTCTTTTATTCTGAAAAGATTTTTCTTTGAAATTTGAGCAAGAAAGAAATTGATTCTTTTATGTTTGTGATATTTTTCTTACTGTTAGAGTATCGTACTTAAAGCCAAAGAAACTATTTTTGTTTTCTTGTATTTAGTAACGAAGAAAGCTCGTCCGGCCGGCGTTTCTTTCCCAGTTATTTTTACGCAAGAAGTCAATTCAATATATATTCGGAGCTCCGTAATCACCAATTCTATCGAGACTCTGATAATTCTTAAGCCATCACGAAGTCGGTGCAGTTAAACTGCTCAAGAAGCCGTGAAGAAACATAGTCTACAGCAGAACAGAATTGTTAATCAACCGCGCCCGAAACCGCCTGCAGCGCTCCCAAGCGAGACACTTCGCTGGGCAGAGGAAGTTCGATCCGAGACGACATCACATTCCAGCGGTTCCAAAGCCGACAGGCTGCAAAGAGCTCAGACGGAATCCCAGCTGTGCCGGCAAATACGTCACCAGGGGAAGCCGTTTTTGTCATCACCCAGCGGCTGGACAGACGCGGCTTCTGCATCTAAGCTGACCCAGAGAGTCCGGATTCTGGATCATCTCCCCTCTTCAAACAAAAGTAGGCTAAGAACTCCACACACGACAAGAGTCACATGTGAATGAAATCAGAGTTGGTGTTTGTGAAAGCTTCGAATATATATCATAAATCCAAAACATCTCCCATATAATTTTGTTAGAAATTAATTCCGTAGTTGCGAATTTACGGTTCCATGTTAAGATCCACCATTGTCTGAATCCATCCAATCAATAATTCATTCCAGTCTTCACACTTTCTGTTACTTTGTTACCCATTTGAATCATTATCTCATGTCATTTAATCTGCATTTATTTAGTTAATAAACATATTTAATCTTATGTCGTTCTCTGTGCACGTTTAATTTGAAGTAGGAAATCGATGGGATCCTGGAAAGAATTCACTGCTTCAGAATAGGAGCAAATAGACATTGAAATTAAACAAGATTCACTTGAGATTGATGATTTATCTGTCTACCAAACTTGGACAGTTGATATTTTAACTAATTACCTCCGAGATTAGTTTTACAATTCAAATATCGGAGGTGGTGCCCTGTAAACGAGTGTAAATTAATCGCCAGTGATTAATTATCAGATATTTATCAAAGTAGTGTCTCCTACACAGTTATAATGTTAGTTTGTGTTCAGTATGCTCTAAGATGGTTGAATTGGTTTAGAGAAATAACATTACTCATGCTTCAGAAAGGCAGCATACGGTAATGAATACCTGGTAAGTCTGTCTACTGCGATGTGATGAATATTGTTTGTTACTCAGGATATCTTCAGTAATCGTCATTGTAATTAAGTTGTATTGATCAGAAATGGGCTGATTACATTTTTGTTATTTTGAATGCGCCATTTGGTTATCTGGCTTCCTCTGTAGCCATGGTTACAAGCCTGCTTGTGCAAATATTTAGTGCCATTTGTTCAGTAGATCAGACAAACAAGCAACCAAAAATTAAAGTAAACAACATTTGCTGTTTTTCCACTAACACTTTTGGCCCTGCCAGGTCAAACCAAGCTACACTGATTTGCTTTTCCATCAACAGTGTTATTGTGCGGAGTTAAGTTGAACCCACGCCGGCGAAGGACTTGTTCTGGAGTAAGGCCAAGCCACAGCCACCAACCCGTAACAAGCACTTGACTCCCCCTAAAATCGATACTGAACTCCAGTCCATGCAGGAAACCAGATTTTTTAAAGTCTGTGTTCAGCTCTCAGTACCTTTGTAGCTAACTGAGTCTCTTTAGTTTCCCTCACCCTGTTCGTACTTATACTGTTTCATCGTGTTCACTTTCAGCAGTTTTAGGAGTCAGGTTAGTTACTGCTGGTGAAAACACAATGTTTCCTGTAAGGCTGCTTCATAATAAAAGTTAAATAACTAAATAATGAGTGGCTTTATTATTAATAAGCTACAGGAAAAGAAATGTGTTTGTAACTCAATAAGCAGAGCCACTATGTTAGCAGTGATTCTTCGGTAGTGCTGCAGGGATCAGGACAAGAGTGTCATTGGTTTAGGACACACTTAAGCAGGTAGACCAGCTGTAGTGAAAATGCAAAACCCTGGGCTGCCAGACCAAATCAAACCAAGTGGATCCAGGCAGATGTAATGAAAAAAATGGCAATTATCTTGCCAAGCTGTCATGTCAAAAACAAGCCACTCAATACTAAGCTCTCTGCATAAAAACAAATCCATAGATTTAGCACATCAAACTGATGTGCACTGCATAATTTTGTGAATATTTTCGGTAATTATTTAAACCTCCTGACACAACACCAGATTAAAACATGTATATATATATATATATATATATATATATATATATATATATATATATATATATATATATATATATCCCTATATATATATACGTTTAAGGTATACAAATGAATACTCACCCTGGATAGGACAACCTCTATGGTGATGTTCTGTGGAGAGGCACTGGGTACTGTAGAGACAAACACAAAAACTGTGAATACTGTGCAGCAACAATTCTTTTTTTCAGATCCTCAGAGAGGTCTTTGCCATGAGGTGCCATGTTGAACTTCCAGTGACCATTATGAGAGTGTGTGAGAGCGATAACACCAAATGTAACACACCCGCTTCCCATTCACACCTGAGACCTTGTGACACTAATGAGTCATGACACCGGGGAGAGAAAATGGCTAATTGGGCCCAATGTGGACATTTTCACTTAGGAGTGTACTCACTTTTGTTGCCAGAGGTTGAGACATTATGACTGTGTGTTGGGTTATTTTGAGGGGGCAGTAAATTTACACTACTCTTTACTGACTATTTTACATTGCAGCAAAGTGTCATTTCTTCAGTGTTGTCCCATATAAAGATATAATAAAATATTTACAAAAATGTGAGGGGTGTATTCACTTTTGTGAGATACTGCATTATGAAAGTTTCCTTACTGACATGTTTGTTTTAGAATATAACATTTTCTAGTTTTTCTCATCTCTCAAGCTTCAGAAAGTTTAATTTTGTACTCTTAATCAAGTGGACTACTTTTAATTCTACTTGAGAAGCTGTTTATGAAAAGTAGCAGTACTTTTACATAAGTACAGCTACGTATCCACCTCTGAGTGCTGTAGTGAATTTGTTTTTTTGTTTTTTTTTTCTTTTAGATAATTGATTTTCAACATTGGGGCGGGAACCCCCAAAGCGGTTAACGAGGTAATTTCATCCTAGAGGAAAGCCACACAAGCAGGACGAGAACATGTAAACTCCTGAGTGGAAGCCAGATGAGTCTAGTCATGAACACAAGACTTTCTCTCTAGATTACAGGAATAAAAGGAACGATCTAACATTTTGGGATATATTTTTGTCTACTCAGTCACTAACCCTAACCCTTTATTGATACTGTAAAAAGTAGACAGTTTCTTTGCTTAAAGAAGGTTAACTTTATGCTAAGCTAAACCCATTTAAAATGAGTTAGTTTCTCTTTTAGACTCATAGACTCTGGACTTCAAACAGATGATGCACAGTGTGTTGTCTGCATACTGGGTTGACTTGCTGTCACTTCATTGCTGTCAGTCAATCATCATGATGATATCAGCACCAAAAGCAAGCAGATCAGGCAAAATGAGAATTCCACCGAAAACAAGACAGGTGGCATCACACGCAAACACACACGCACACACACACACACACACACACACACACACACTGATTCCCAAGTCAGTCCTGTTTTTTTACTCCTTAAGATCAGTTGAACACTGAGACTCTGAGTGAGCATCACCACAGAATATGATCCAAAACATTTACCAGAAAGATGAAGCAACGTGAAAGAGATGACAAAATTACAAAGCCTAAACAAAGAAAAGCAAGTTACAGAAGAAAATTAGGATTCAGGAAAACAGACAAAACACAGATGTGAAGAACATGTTGGAGGCAAGGCACATGGAAAAAACATGAAAACAAAGATGAAAACTAAGAAAATTGAGGAGAAGACAAGGTGCAAAGGGAAGTATAAGGTACAAGACAAATTAAGAAAATAACGGGACAGTATGAAAAGATAGCAGATGAGTGGTTCAGTCCCCAGACTGAGAGACAAAGTGTGATGTTCAAATTGAGAATCAGGGTTTTGGTTTGAATGAACTCTGCATCTGTCCACGCAGACGGCTGATTAACTGTCAGCAGCTTATCTATTGATTCAGCTGCTCACTGTCTATGTGTGTGTGTCTGTGTCTGTATGTTTGTGTGTGTCTCCGCTTTATTGTGAATTCAATTACCCCATAAGTCATTGTTATCATTGAGACACAGGCGAAAGTTCTCAATACAGCCACTCTTCATCTGTGCTGTGTGTGTATGTGTGTGTGTGTGTGTGTGTATGTGTGTGTTATTTCAAATATTTTTTTTATGTATTTATGGTTTGACTACAGCTGCAATGATGCCTTCACTCTCTCAGTGTATATACATGGAGGTTTTGGCAACAACAACATACTGAGCAGTAGGCAACAGCAGGATGTTTAGTCTGAACTGAAGTTCCATTCAGACAGGGTAGAATAATCTAAATGCAAACCAAAGCGAAGCTCATACCACCATTAAAACATGAACTACAGGACAGGTAGCATTTACCCATTTTTGTGTGTACAGAGTTCAGTTATACACAGAAGGTGGAGAGAAACAGGTGGATAACCTTGCAGGTAATTGCTGCCACCTTTACTAGGACATGGATACTCATTTAAGAAACGTGTCCAAATTGGGGTCCGAATTGGTCACGTCATATGAAAGTGGGCTTTTTAGTCAAAATATATTGTAAATCTAAATAAATGTTGCGTAAAAATATGTAATAAGTGTTATCAAACGGTAACTCCACCAATTTCCCACACTAAAGTGTGTTTACAGTTCTTAGGGAGTACTACTACATTGTGTGGCTCCAAAGGAAGTGATGATCTAACACTGAAAGTAAGTAAGTAAGTAGGCACCATGTTTTGAAAAGCAGTCCACTCATATAGCATTGCTTTAACACTGTTGGATTTATTTTAGCGAGTTCAAAACAACTGATCAAAGCCAATACAGCAGCTTCTTTTTCAAAACCTGTAGCCTACAATACCCACAATTCTACTCAGCCACGTCTTATGGCGCAGTGCTGAAGATGAACTAAGGAGTCTCAAAGCCTGAGGAAAGAAGCAGCTCTGCAGTTTTGTGGTAGGTCACTAAATAAACGTTTTTTTTTGTTGTTTTACTATTGTTACTATTTGTCCAAAAGAGGCCTATTGATTAGCTTTAAACTCTTAAATGTATCCAAAAATAATTGTTATTTTGACTCAAATCATAAAGTCCACAGCTATTGGATTATTGGAAAAGCAGTGCCCAATATCAAAATTGCCTCAAAGGGCTTTACAATTGTGTTCCTGAGACGTTGAACACTTCAAAGCAAGATAAGAGTCCCTGTTTCGTTGTTATCTCATGTCAAATATGCTGCTTTTGATCTGTGCTGTGTATGATGGGCTGTTTGGTTCAGATCACACCTCGTTCACTTGTGGACTGGAGTGTGAACAGAATTGTGTGTGGGTTCCATTAGTGTGTGAGGCTCAAAGGCTAAAATGAAGTAGGTAAAGTAGTAAAAGTAAATGGGGATACAGTGTGTGTTGCTATTTTTAGCTTTTCTGTGTAAACCAATTCACCTAAACCAGTGGCTGCTGTCTCTCTCTTGTCTCTCGCTCTCTTTCTCTCTCACACAAACGCACACACACCAAACACACACACACGCAGACACATAATGGTCCTGTACTCATGCAGAATCTGTGACCGAATGTAACAGATTATGTATTATCACATGTGTAAATCAGTATTAAAGGTATTCATACAATTTCCCACATGTTTGCCCTCAATTCATCCTAATCATCAGGACAGGATGGAAAGAGGATAAAAACAAAATACATGACAGAAGAATAAACTCAAGATTATGAGAGAGATGAGAAACTGCAGTGAAGAAGAGAAAGATGAACAGATGAGAGAGAGATGAGGTAGGCAGCACCTGGTTATTAGTTTGATGGGTTTTATTGATTTTACGATTTAAATTAAAGATGTGGTCAATATTTTCTAAACTACTACAGCCTACAATAACTAAAGATTTTCCACTCTCTATATTACTGCACTGAAAACCAATATGTTAAACATGGTATTGATCTCTTCAGCAGCTTGTATTAATGTGGATCATATTCAGTAAAAGTGTTCTTATTTTAACAAGAAATTACTTCAGCTCCTCCAGATGTTTTTTCCAGGATTGAATCTCCTCCACATTGTTAAATATCTACAGATCTTCTGTTATGCTTTGTTATTATCAGGCCCTTGGGAACCACTGACATCATGTCCTCAGACTATATGTGAAGCCATACATACATATAGTCACATACTGTATGTAAAGTTGCTGATAATCAGCTCCTACTTAAGTGCTCTGCTTAAGTCAGTGGTGAGACAGAACTCTGTTTCCAGTTCAGCATTGATACAATGAACATTATTTCCTGGTTAGAAGTCTATCAAAATACAGCAAAGTCGAGAAAATAATAACAGGCTGCTGTGCTGCTCACCCTCTACTCACAGTGCTCATAAAGGCTGGTTTTAATCTTTATATCTTAAACCAGATTAAACTACTGACATAATGTCAGTCAGTGCTGATCATCACAATGTGGTGAACTGTGATACATTCATTTACTGATGTTCTGTGTGTAAGTTACCACACTGGAAAAATAAGAAGATGTTGAGGTGAAGCTCACTGTCTGATTGGGTTGTGACGCGGGCAGTCTCTGAGGCAGTGCCTGGTCCATAGCGGTTTATTGCCAAAACTCGAACTGTGTACTCTGTGAACTTATTAAGTCCGTCCATTTTGTAGCTGCCTGCATTCACCTCCACACTCTGAACAAAAACACAAAGGGAAAGATTACACATTATACCATCAGAGTACGAAAAAGCTATTTGAGTCTATAACATGACATCACTAGAAAAAGTAAGTTTAGCTCATTCCAGCAACATGTCAAAAATCACTCTCTGAAAAGGTTACCAAATTGCATTTAAACTCCATGAGAGGACTATAGTTCTGACAATAGCAGTATGGCAGTAATGGTACTGACCTGCTCCTTGCCAGACGGGCTCTCAGTCCACAGCAGCTTGTAGCCTAAAATGGGACCATTTGGTTGGCTTGGAGGCTCCCAGCTCACCTGGACTGAGGTGGGTGACAGAGCCTCAGCCTGGAGAGACTCTACTCTGCTGGGAACCTGGACTGTAGAGACATAGAGATACAACACATCACTCGCAAATGCCGATATGAATAATATTACAAGTTAGGGCTGCTCGATTATGGCAAAAAACATAATCACGATTATTTTGATTGATATTGTAATCACGATTATTAAAGATGATTATTCGTTGATTTGAGAATAAGCACTTATTGAACTTCGAACTCTGGTATTTCTTTTAACACGATAAGTTTGACCTGAAAAACAAGAAGAATGCAAATAAATAAGAGAAAAATATATCGATAAAATCAATTAAATAATGTGTAAAAATAAAAAATAAACACTATCCCGTTGCGGCTCGACCATAGGTCCGTTGTGGTGGCAAAATATAATGCTGTTGACACTTCTCTCTCTCTCGTCATAAAGGGCAGGCAGCGCAATTCTGCTGATATGGTGATGTGATGGTAACACATAGGCTACCGCTTGTCCAATGTGTTAATCAGTTTATCGAACCCCAGGTCGCTAACGGTGTTGATATGGCACATGTCTTTGGCAGTCATGTATGAGACGGCATCCGTTATTTCTTTATGCCTGTGGGAGCTGGGTGGATATGTGGAGGCATTGTAAAGTGTGTCCTTAACTGAGGACTGTGTGGCGGTGGCAGGAGTCGAGGAGCTTTTCATTTTTTAGTTTTTTTGTTCCATCACTACGTTGTCCTATATTACTCTGTGTGTGGACTTTAAATCGCTAAACAAATTGGATGTGTTCCCTTGAGGTGCAGACACAGTCGCGTGACATATCTTGCTCAATACACACCGGCATGGCAGAAAGCGAAAATGTTCAGGCGGGGGCGGGGCAGAACGGAGCGGAGCGCACAGGTGGAGATGGAAGGGTTTGCTGCATTTACCACAGAAGACACGGCGTGCAGCAGAATGATCGTTTTATTACAATTATCTTCTTTTCATGGTCGAGGGAAGCCAAAATCGAAATTGAAATTCAATTAATCTCCCAGCCCAATAACAAGTACTATTGCAGTCTCATGAATCCAGCATTAGAGATTTTCAAATTGTTATACAAGGGTTATACAGTAATTAGGGATGTCCCGATCAGATTTTTTGCCCCTAATTCCGGATCCGAGTCATTTGATTTTGAGTCCCGTTCCAATACTTCTATAGTACATTAAAAAACATAAAGAAGAGCTAAGAAACAGATCCTGGCTCCACTCTGTCTCCACTTACATTTATTTTGTCCCATTGTTTGCTTCAGCTAAGAAAGAAATAGTTCACCCCACGCGTCCAACATTTTTAGAACACAGTGTTTCACCTAGATTTTCTTGTGCTCTGAGTTGGTAAACTAGCAACACTTGGGGGGTTTTGGCTTGACATTGCTGCAAAACCTTGAGCATTAGAGAACTTGCTTATCATTATTTTCTTTATCATTATAGATTTTTTATGGAAATAGAATTTGTTCAAGAAGTCAGTGGGTCACATGATCATATCATAATACCAATTTCTGCATATTAATATTCATATAACGGAAGGACTAAAATAAATACAATAACAATATGAAACCAGAGGAGGTAATTAGTTACCAGGAAAAGTAAGTATTACGTTACTTTTAATTATTCCCCCTTTTGAGCTCGGCATTCATTTTAGCATTCACAGCATCCATGTATTTAGAAAATGTATTTCTGCATGGCAGACCGGCACCTGTTCTCCCCAGTATTTTACCAGTGAATGCTCTGAAGGAGTCTGAGTCAGCTGTTGATAACAGGAGCATGTTCTCAACAACATATCTTCCTATCATTGCATTCAGTTCAGTCTGTGTCAAGTTTTAGTGAAGCTGGAGCAGAAAAATCCAGCTGTAGCTGCTTGGACAGCTCTGTGTCCTTCTTTGCCCTTTGCCTCTTTGTCTTTTAAAGTTTTTCTTCCAAGCTTCGGATGGCTTTCTGGGAAAATTTTTCATCAGTAATCAACATATTATTTCCACCTATTATTATATTATATATACCATGTAACATATGAAGAAATACAAAGAAATTTACACGAGGCACAAAAACGTATGTGAGTGAGTGTGTGTGTTCATGTCTTACGGTCAGGTTTGGTGGTAATCCTCAAGGGGGCAGAGCTCTCTCCTGGGCCCACGTCATTGTAAGCAGTGACTCTGAAGCTGTAGCTCTCCTCTGGTTTCAGGTTTGAGACTGTCAGCTCTAGAGACTCTGGCTCCGACACGTTCACTGACCGCTCCCTGACACAGGCAAACATATTGTTGTACACTGAGCCATTTTCAATGCAAAGAAAAAGTACACATAACAACCTCAATTTTGTAGTTTAAATAAAACTTTAAAAAGTATTTATTGATACTGTATTTTGTATATTTTCAGCTACTCTGTAAACACCACCTTATTTAAAAAAGAACCAAGTTTTATTTTGTAACAGTGTAGATAACCACAGTTTTAATCAGATGTAATCTGTGTAATCCGGAAGTGACTGGAGTAAATCCTCAGATTACAGCACCTCTGTAGCCTCTCAGTCCAACAAAGCACTGAGGAAACAGTTGTCAGTTCCCAATGCAAATGTTTATTCTGCTCAAATCCCTGTAAAAACAGTACAAATGTCTGGTTTTAAACAAAATGCTGGAGATGCTTCAACGTGAGCCTGAAGCTGGGAAAAGTGCCAATGCTGTGGAAAACCTCCTGCGTGGTACCAGTACCAAAGACCCCTCACCCATAGGACTTCAGACTAGTTGCTCTCACTTCACACCTGATGAAGACCCTGGAGCAGGCAGCAGGTCCTTGTACATCTCTGCCCTCTGGTGGGTCCTTTTATGGACCATCCTGGACAGATCCCTGTCTCACTTGGCCTGGAAACACTATGAGGATCATGTTCTTTGATTTCTCCAGTGCTTCAACACCATACAGCCTGCAAGCTGGACTGGATCAAAAAAGCAGCGGCCCCTGGGCACAAATTATTGGATGGCCCCCCGAATACAAACAGGCACACACACCAGTGTATCCCCTATAAGCATTCTGAGGTGGTGTGCTGCCGCTGGACTGTAGAGTAAGCAGATTGTAGATAAGTGGAGACAGTGTTTCCCCAGGTGTTTCCCTAGGGAGACAGGGAGAGAGAGGGGGCCTGTGCCCATAAAGCCCATTGGGTGCAAGTGTGTGAAAGAGAGGTATCACAGGTCCAAGTGTGTGAAGGAGAGGTATCACAGGTCCAAGTGTGTGAAGGAGAGGTATCACAGGTCCTTCCTTCCCGCTGCTGTCAGACTCTACAACCAGCAGTGCTCCCAGTAGACCTCACTGTGCACTGTTCTATAAAAACTCTACACATAAGCCATTTCTCATTATGGTTTGCACCATTAGGCAATTTTTAATACCATATTTATTATTTGTACATAACAAAACACTGCCACACTGTGTATAAATACACTGTTCATTGGTATATACTATGTGTATACGAGTCTAATTCTATTTCTTATGTTTTTATTATATTATTTATTTTTTGCTATTATTATTGTTTATTGCAATATAACTGTCCTTTGGCTGCTGTTGTAACAGAGTTAAAAATGCACTTTATCAATCCTGATTTCCAACCTGTATTTGTCAATTTTATTTATCATTTAATGAATTAATTTCATTTACCGTTATTTTTAATAACATTTTCCTGCAGAAATCACTTTGCCATACGTCACCTTTTCTGTGCCTCCTAAGCTTCCGTAACTCTGACTGACCCTCACATTGCCGCCTTGCATTGTTGAGGGTAAGTCGTGTGGAAAATGCTGCTGCGCTATTTCATTGTTTTCTTCAGAAATTGAATAATTTATGTCGTAACGTTAATGCATAATGGTTACCGCTAACACTGCTACTTTATCCAGCTGTTGTGTGCTGTTTTGACCATTAACATAAGTTTTGTAGATGTTTTCATCTAACTTTCTTGGCGCCATGGTAACGCAGCAGACCGCCCCGTGTCTAGTAAATGAAGTACCGTTTCAGACAACGTAGCATCCATTAATTAATGTAAACTCTGGTATGTTGTCTGTTTAGGAACAGAGGTGCAGAGAAGGAACAAAAAACAATTTATGTGTATTACTGTCTTCTGCAGGTATGTGCTCTTCCTTGCTTCATGTGTTAAAGCTAGGGTCTACAATCCTGGAGAGCTAGCAAGAGAGCTAGCAAGATCTGAAAGTGGCATCTAGTGTTGTGTCGGTCGCGAACGTGTCGTTCAAAAGAACGAATCTTTTCAGTGAACGAAGTGAACAAAATCACTTCCTGAACTGATTCGTTCCTTTCTCAGTTCAGTTGAGCTCAGCAGCGAGCATGCCGGCTGGGAGTGGAACTGCCGCGACTCACACAGAGAACTGTGAGGATACGATTCACGTTTGCGCTGATTCGTTCATGATTCGTGAACCTACTGCATACAGAGAACTGTCGCTGATGAGGTGATTCTCGTTCGCGTACTGTGCTGAAAGTGGCGCTGTGTCACTCACTCACTCACTCAGGGCAGAGGAGTTGATTCACGTCCAGTAACCTACTGCTACAATTAGCGTTGTGTTGCTAACATCTGTGTAGCTTCACGTTAAGTGATTTTACTGCACAGTAAAAGTCACTAACGTTCGCGAACGTGATTCTCAGCAGGTAACGTAATTCACGTCCTCAGCAGGTCGTTCGCGAACGACGTACTGGCGTCCCTCCCTCGTTCGCGAATGACCTGCCGAGGAGGTGATTCATGTTTCATGTTACATGAATCACCTCCTCAGCAGGTCATTCGCGAACGAGGGAGGGACGCCAGTACGTGAATCTCGTTCACGTACTGTGCTGAAAGTGGCGCTGTGTCACTCACTCAGGGCAGAGGAGTTGAATCACGTTAAGTAACCGTGCTGCTAAAACTAGCACGGTGTTGCTAACATCCGTGTAGCCTCATGTTGAGTGATTTTACTGTGCACAGAGGACACTTTCACTGTGTAATAATTTTAGTGCATGTATACCACTCAAAGCAGCGCTGCGTCTCCAGCAAATGATTGTGTACTATAGTCTGTGAACGCACCGTCTCTCAGTAAGTGAACGGGAACCTCAAGGCTGATTGATGAACTGAATGACGGATCGTTTGGCTGCTTATCAGTTCAGGGAGTTGGAGAGCACTGAAAGATTCGGTGAACAAATCTTTTGAACGAATCATTTTAATGAACGGATTCTAGAGATTCAGTTCAGTAAAAGGAACTGCCGTTCCCATCACTAGTGGCATCTCCTCTAAGTTCCACCCCCCCTCCCCTGACCATCCTGTCAGTGCTCCGTCCAAAGCCACTCCCCCACAAACTTGAACGCGCATCTGTTAGTGGGACTCAGCAGGGAGGAGGAGATGCCGGAGCAAGACGCAGCAATTCAACTGAATTTAGCACGGAGCAGACAGGAAGTCAAGCGCCCAAATAACAAACTACATCCTGTTACTTTTCCAAAATAAAACACTCCGTGTTGACAACAGCACACATCGTGAGGCCAGCTGTCTACCGTACTGCACCGTGGTGGACAAACCGCAACCAGTAGGGATTGCCGGACGGCGGAGCAAAACCGTATCGGAGCCGCAACGCAGCTCATTCTCAGCCATTCTCATGGCTAAAAACAACACACAAAGAAGCTAACGTTAGCATTGGGCTAATATGAGCTACAAACGTAGCCAAGTTGGCAAACCTCACATATTTCATGAAAATAACAAATCCTCCTGAAACAAAACAAATAATTACCTTTCCAACAGAAAGAGAGCGACCTCTGCATCACTTTTCAAGCCCTTCACATGCCCCAGTTGTCTCCTCCGCTCAAACGCAGCACCGATGTTGACCCTGTCCGACTTCTCTCTTTATCCAGAGCCTTTTTCGTTGCAGCCTTTTCTGCCTGAGGCTTTCTTTTCCTTGCCTTTCCTTGCCCTTGTGAGCTGTTACAAGTAACGCTGGCTGCATTTTCTCTGCCATTGTAACCAAATGAACATCTTCTCCTGCAACTCCGTATTTCTGCAGAGGAGTGTCTGAATATTTCTGGCAACAGTGAAACCTAATGTGTGCACGCGCGGAGCAGGGAGGGACAGAACCAGACATGAAGGCATCTAACCAATCCGTGCATCTGACGGACTGCACGGATTGGTCAGCTTTTTCTCAGTCCTACAGCTGCCACAGAGGTCTGATTATTTTCGTTCCTTTTTCTGAATACATAATGTATTGACTACTCTCAGGGTAGCAGGATCATTTCACCCAGTATAACAAAATGTGTGTCTGAACAACATTACAGACCCTAGCTTTAAGTTTCGTTTTCTCTGTACAGCCGCTCTCGTCCACGCACTGTTCTAAATTACCAACAGAGGTCGCTGTCCTCCCTTTTTATACATGTTTTCACTGTTTTGAGGAGATATGTTGTTTAAGTTGAAGTGTTTTCCAGCCAATTTAAATAGCTCTTGGCCAGTAATGTGTATGTTAAGCCGAATACATACTGTAATATTAAAATAATGTGTTTATAGGTATTTTGAGGCCACACATTGCCGCCTTGCATTGTTGAGGGAACAGAGGTGCAGAGAAGGAACAAAAGGCAATTAATGTGTATTACTGTCTTCTGCAGAATAAATGTGGGAAACAAGTCCTTGGGTCGTCTTCTGTCAGGCTCTATCCACACCTGTTACACTGTGACATAGAAATCTCCTCGTTTGTGAAATAATAAAGTAATTCTGATACGGGGATGGATAACTCACTCACGCTTCTTGTGTTAATTTTATTCAGTGAGAAGTGCAAAAAAACATCAAACCCAATGAAGTTTGGTTTCAATCAAACTGGATCCTTATTTAAGACGGAAGGGAGGATTAAAACTGTGCAAATAATTTTAAAAAAGTTTGAAATAACTGTGTACTTCTGCTAGAGAGTAAAAGAGTAAAATATAAAATGAGCAACAAGCAATGATGAATCAACCCCAATTATTGCAGGCATTAGGTGCAACACACACATATTTAAAAAATAAATAAATGTCTGTGTGTTTAGTATAAGGCTGGAATCAGAATGTGCTCAGCCAAACTTATGAAACATACTAAAAGTGCCCTTTTCCCCCTGTTTTTGTATGGAGTGAACAAGGTACAGTATTATGGCTCTTGCACCTTCAAGTCTACAATCTTTTTAGATA
This sequence comes from Sparus aurata, assembly GCF_900880675.1. Classification (NCBI taxonomy): domain Eukaryota; kingdom Metazoa; phylum Chordata; class Actinopteri; order Spariformes; family Sparidae; genus Sparus; species Sparus aurata. Next base: position 1,277,098 of record NC_044198.1, read on the forward strand.
ACAGTGTGGCTCTAAACATTGCCAGTTTGGTCTTGTCGGTTGGTCTTTCTGTCTTTCACATCAGTAAAAACAGAAATAGCAAAGATGGTTTGTAATAACATTTTGTATAGAAAAAGATTATCCCCAGTGGATGAATCTTAATTTTATTTCAAATTAGTGAAATGTTTGAACAAATATAGATGCTGTTGCTACACATATTTATGACCCCTCAGGATGTACATGTTTGTGCACACACGCCTAATTTATGAGCTTTAACATTGCACACTTTTTTGACCACATATGACAAACAACACAATCCATTAGGATATTCCTGGTTAGGCCTAATTCCAAATGTATCCTTCAATTAGGCTCATGTAGGATAGGCCAATATTATTAATATAATCGTATCATATAATCCTGCAAGGATTGTGCAATAGTTTATGGCATTCTTATCATCACTGGTTGTGTAATATGTGGAAGATTTGTAGTATGTTCAATTCAAGTAGTAGTCCAATATTTGTTGGTTGTGTTAGTATGTGTGGTATGTGCCACACACATGTTGTTTCCATGTTGTTACATATGTTAACATGTTCTTTGCTATTATCTTCACTGTGGAGGCAAGTATATGTGCACAGCATTTGAGTCCAAGACAAATTTTGTGTACTGTACCATATGTCCCTTCAGAGGTCAACATCTAAGCAAACAAAGTTTGAATGTGGATTTAGAGAATTACGTGATCTACATTTGACAAAATCCAATTGAATCCAAAACCAAGCGTTTAAGTAGCTCTGAGGTCAACACCACGGTTCTTAAATAACCTGAGTGCAGTGGTCACCTAACATATTGCTTTGTGACCCCTCAAAAAATAATGACTCCCAGATATAACAGCTCATCTTTGGTTTTATTTGCCCGCGGTTTGTGAGCAGTTGAGCTAAAGAGTGTTTTGTCATTGTCTTATATTTTTAATGTAAAATCTTTTTCAGAAATATAAACAAGGTGCAGCATGATTGTTTGTACCTTCAGAGATCCTGGAAGGCATTTCATTTTTCATAACTTAGGACATGGTCAGGCAAGCTGTTATCCCTTCTTTCACAATTTAGTTTGATAGGCTTAGCACATTCTTATTCCAGCTATGTATTAACACACCAACAAGACATTGATATTTATCTTCTAAACAGAAAAAGCAATACTACACAAGTCACTTCTGGATCAAGGACATGATGTTTTTTGACAACTTGAAGAAATTCATACTCTGATCCAATCAAAAAATATGTTTCATTCTTTGTTACTGAGTACATTCTTATATCCTGCTTCCTTTTGCAGTTTATGCATTATTTTGTAGTTGCATGTATACACAGGCAAAAATCATGGCAGGGACAGGGGATTTCAGACCCCCCCTTTCTGGGAAAAACCACCCCCTCAATAACCTATATGAGTGAAAACACATTTTAATAGTAATAGAAACTGTATGACATGCCTAACTAAGATGTATTGTGACTCAATGTGTAGTAACAATGGATGAAAAATCATCTTTGTGTCCACCCAATTCTTTTTGTTTATTTACTTCTCTCTAATTTATATTACATATGTTTCCTGGAAGTTATTATAACGGACAAAAAAAATCCTCACTCTCCTTTCTTGCCATCTCCCACCTTTTTTTCTATAAATCTTTTATTGTTTTCCCTTTTTCTTCTTCCTCCCTCCTCCCTCCTTTTGTACAAGTTATTTTCCCTGAAAAAAAAGTCTGTTTTTCTCAAAGTCATTCAAACTGACAAAACATTTGCCACTGTTCCTTCTGTAGTCATTAAGACTGACAGGATCTCTCTGTCGTGTTCATTTCATGATGAAACTTCAGGGCCTCTTTTGTCCAGTGTACGTCATAGCCCTAAAGCACTGCAGACCAGTAGCCCCTAAGGTAACAAAGCTTAAAAGCCCGGATGCGAAAGCCTTCAGCGGAGCCCTGGCGTCAGAGGTTACCATTTAACATCAGCGGGGGGACTTGCCCAGTATGTCACCCAGAGCCTTTTTCCAGCAACTGTTCAGAGCAGTTGTGTGCAGACAGAGCTGTGATCAAAGGAGAGAAGAAGTGCTGTCTTCGACATACTGTTGGTTTGCAACTCCACTCCACCGCTCCTTTATCCCTTTGTACTGTAAGTTAGCAAGACGGAGCTTCCTGTTATGCAGTATTATGGCTCATGCACCTTCAAGTCTACAATCTTTTTAGATAACAGTGTGGCTCTAAACATTGCCAGTTTGGTCTTGTTGGTTGGTCTTTCTGTCTTTCACATCGGTAAAAACAGAAATAGCTCAGCAACCTTTGATGGTTTGTAATAACATTTTGTATAGAAAAAGATTGTCCCCAGTGGATGAATCTTAATTTTATTTCAAATTAGTGAAATGTTTGAACAAATATAGATGCTGTTGCTACACATATTTATGACCCCTCAGGATGTACATGTTTGTGCACACACGCCTAATTTATGTGCTTTAACATTGCTGACTTTTTGACCACATATGACAAACAACACAATCCATTTGGATATTCCTGGTTAGGCCTAATTCCAAACGTATCCTTCAATTAGGCTCATGTAGGATAGGCCAATATTATTAATATAATATAATCATATCATATAATCCTGCAAGGATTGTGCAATAGTTTATGGCATTCTTATCATCACTGATTGTGTAATATGTGGAAGATCTGAAGTATGTTCAATACCAGTAGTAGTCCAATATTTGTTGGTTGTGTTAGTATGTGTGGTATGTGCCACACACATGTTTTTCCATGTTGTTACATATGTTAACATGTTCTTTGCTATTATCTTCACTGTGGAGGCAAGTATATGTGCACAGCATTTGAGTCCAAGACAAATTTTGTGTTACTGTATCATATGTCCCTTCAGAGGTCAACATCTAAGCAAACAAAGTTTGAATGTGGATTTAGAGAATTACCTGGTCTACATTGACAAAATCCAATTGAATCTAAAACCAAGCGCTTAAATAGCTATGAGGACAACACCACGGTTCTTAAATAACCTGAGTGCAGTGGTCACCTAACATATTGCTTTGTGACCCCTCAAAAAATAATGACTCCCAGATATAACAGCTCATCTTTGGTTTTATTTGCCTGCGGTTTGTGAGCAGTTGAGCTAAAGAGTGTTTTGTCACGTAGGCTATTATGGTTTCTAGAGAAGGTGCGCGCGATTTGCTTACCCAGTTGTCAAGGAATTATATTATTATCATTAGTATTTCGTGCGCACATTATACCTACTTCGTGGCCAATACTAATTCGTGGCCACAAATTTGTATTTTAGGCCACAATTTAGTATTTTGTGGCCACACAGTAGTATTTCATGCGCACACTATAGCTATATTGTGGCCACAATTTAATTTTTTTTTCACCATGTCATGTCTGGGGCTCTGTAAGTTTAAAAATTTTTAAGAAATTAAAAAGTAAAATGACCTAGTAATTGACTTGAAAAAAATGTTTCAACAAACCCTTGACAGTACACACACACTCTGCAAATCATTTCAGGCTACTTCAACTACTCCATTGCCACATTGCTTTCCATTACTTGTGTTTTATTTAAAATATGAGAAAAGTGTCTCAGGGAAGTGTTAACTCCCCTAGAATGCATGCTGGGAAGTCTGTTAATTAGCTGATCATGTTTCTTAAGAAACATATTTCTATAAGTTGATTGAACTCTCTGTACAGTACATTCAT